>NC_057936.1:63840039-63997539 GCF_018555375.3 Anguilla rostrata
GAGGGCAGGGTGGTGGCGGGTCCGGGCGTGCCGGTCGGGGTGCCGCCGGGGGGCTTCGCCATGGGCGAGGGCCTGGTGCTGGTGACGAACGCGGGCTCGAGCCACGAGCTGCACCGGGCCGGTGCCGGCCCAGGCTTGGTCCAAATGGGACAGAACATCGTGCTCCTGGAGGACCGGGTCCTGCACGGGAGCCCGCTGGGCCTGAGCGAGCCGAACGGGTCGGAGAACATCGCGTTCGTGCAGAGGGGCGAGCGGCACGGCGCAGACCCCGGGGAGAACGTGGTGCTGGTGGACAGCCAGGTGGGCGCGGGGCAGGTGCTGCAGGGGGGTCGGCTGTGGATCCAACCAGGTACCCTACCGAGGGGCACCGTCTACGGGTCCCAGAACATCCTGCTGGTGGAGAGAGAGGGCGCGGCGGGCCAGGTTCTGGGGAGCCCAGTCAGCCCTCAGCAGATATTACTGGCAGGTCCAGCTGGGTTGTCTCCAGGGTTCGTGCAGGTGACTAGCCCAGAGAACGCGTTCGATTTTGAGAGGCGGGTGAGAAGTGGACAGGGTACAACGGAGTTAGGGTCAGATGCCCCAGCGAAGAGAGAATCTGCTGTGTGAAGTGGTGCGTTTCGAGTGCGGGACAGGGAGGGTGGAAAACCAGCCGTTCTCGGCCCTCGAGGACCATGAGCTGCGGATCCCTGGGCTAGGGTGAATCGATGAGCTTCTATCTTCCTATGTCACGTGCCTTTTGTCCCATGTCTGACACACTAGTGCATGTAAATGTAGTTGACGGATCAAAGGGCAGTCATATCAACCACTGTATTGTGTTGTGTTTGCATTGCGTTAACATTTTTCTTAGAGGGAACATCCACTGTAAAACATGACAAAAACATGTCAACATTTAGATAATGGTCAATTCAAACTATCTCTTATTTGGTTCCTGTTTCAAATTTAATTTCTTATATTTTTTTTATTTTTTTATTCCTGTTTTAAAAAAAACTTTTTCTGCTTGGACTCAGGAGTATATACTTTCTATGGTGGCGCTGCAATTTGTTATTATACTGTAATGGCTAAAAGTGAAGGCACTGTCTCCCCGACTCAAACCTTTATCATATGGGGTAAATATCTATGGTAAATATCTATGGTTAGAGTTAAACAGAAACTCCAGAGGTCTCTATGACTGACTGTGAGATAGATATTTAAAAAATCAAAGGTTGTTTTAATCAAATAAAAAATATATATACAGTCATATTGTTTTGGGATGTTTTTTTTTATCAATGTGTGACTGGGTTTTACGAAGTGTGATTTACTTATCTGGCATAAAGATGCCACCTCTGGTGTGATGACACCTGTAAAGCAAATTAACATTAATACCCCTGAAGTTTGTGAACCAGTTCAGTTAGTTATTTAATGATCATTCATTCTGATGCAGGATTTCAGACACAAGACAGAAAAAAACCACAAGGGAGAAACTGACACAGGTAACAGTCAGCAGTGCATTAACAGTCACCAGATAGCATTGCGCACGGAGGTCTTAGGCTTAGCGCTTGGCTGCTCGGCCATGGAAACCCATTTCATGAAGCTCCTGAAGAGCAGTTCCTGCGCTGACGTTGTTTCCAGGGGTAGTTTGGAACCCCTTGGTGAGTGCAAGCGAGGGCAGATGATTTTTTACACGCAACACGCTTCAGCACTCAGCGGTCCAGTTCTGTGAGCTCGTGCGGCCCGCCGTTTCATTGCTGAGCTGTTGCTGCCCCTGTAGGTTTACACTTCACAATAATGGCACTTACAGTTGACAAACTGACTTGTTGGAAAGGTGGCATCCTATGACAGCGCCACGTTGAACGTCCCTGAGCTCTTCAGTACGACCCTACTTCTACTGCCTATGTTTGTCAACGGAGATTGCATGGCTGTATGCTTGATTTTACGCACCTGCTAGCAATGGGTGTGGCTGAAATAGCTGAAACCACTAATTAGAAGGGGCGTCCACATACTTTTCAAAATAGAACTCAAGCGGTGAAGTGATAAACAGGTGAAGTGTTCAGATAAACGGAGAATTTCAAGTCTAAGCCTGTCTAGAGCAGGAATGTTAGTAAGTTAGGAATGGGTTCTGGCCAGCCACTGCATCAATAAATCTGTCTAAACACCATGGCTTGACATTAAAAAAGGCAGGAAATGTTTTTTTCCATTTTTGTTTTTATTTACGGATGCATTGCCTTTGGGTGTGTGGGGTCTCACCCCTGGAAAATCTTAATCACCTTGTGAGTTTCAAGTGCACTGCAAATGATGAATGGGTGCGAGGCATCTCGAACCCCAAGGAATTGGCCAAGTAACCCCGCCCCCCCCCCCCCCCATGACCTTCGACCCTGGAATTCAAGGATCACTCAGTGCAAGAGGCACGCAGCGGCACAGGACTCTCCTCGGTCGCCGCCGCACCGAAGGGCTGGACGAGGTGGAAAGACGGCATCGCCCTGGAAAACATCGTCCGTTTCTCCCATCCGGATTTGACGGCTGAAATTAATATATTTAATTTTTGTTGCCACGGCTCCATTTCCCACCTGCCGCTTAAATACATTCGCTCTTCCGAAGCAGCCGTTTGCGAGCCCGGTGGCCGTCCTCCACGCTCCAAACCACACCGCGTTCTCTCTCCAGGAGAGCCAGCCCCAGTTAGAGCAACCGCGACGTCTACGGATGACTGCGACCCAAACGATTCGTTCGGTTCGATTGGTGCCCTGAACAGTAGGTTGCTGCTGATTGGCTGGGAGGGAGTTCGACACCAGGAATGAAACCCGATGGGAATATAAGGCGATGAACGAGACAAGGCTGAACAACGTTAAATTGTGCCCCTGACCCTGGTAATATAATTATAATCGCCTAGCACAGGCTGGAGTTAGTGATAGCTTTGCTGTCAGGCTTTTTCAGAAACCAAAAATAAATGTCAATACCGGGGAGGAAATGAGATATTGTACAGTAGTCAGGCCTTTTAGACAAATCTGTAATACACACGGCCTGGTAATACTTACACACGGCCTGGTAATACTGACACACGGCCTGGTAATACTGACACACGGCCTGGTAATACTGACACACGGCCTGGTAATACTTACACACGGCCTGCTAATACTTACACATAGCCTGGTAATACACACGGCCTGGAGCCGGACGGACTGGACGGTAGCCGGGTCACCAGGATTTTTTTTTTTCGCATGAGTTGGGGGCAGGATGACACTGCTGCTGGCCCCACGGGACCCAGCGTGTCTCACAGACTTATTTAAGCTTTTTTTTTTTTTTTTTTTTTTGCATTTTAAACGCATCCACGCATTTGCATTTTTTTTGCGAATTGAAGCTGAAGACGATTCCACGTGACACCCGCGCGGGCACAGTTGTTCACCGGGCCGTAATTTTACATAATCAAATAACCTTCAATGTAGATCATCTCACGTAGTCACACGCTGTCAGAACCGGACTCATTTTCCCACCATCCCTTCAGGATTTAAAGGTATTGTTTCAACAGGGTTTTTTTTACTATTTAAAAATACGATAATCTTGTTTTGTCATGATAATATAACTGTAGAGTGGCATTCAGGTCTGGCCTCTGCCGTCATGCATTTAAAACATCGCTATTCTCGTTTTCATTTTACCAAAATATAGACAGACAGGTGCATCGGAGAGATCCCGGTACATTGCTCAGGGCCTTTGTCCCACCCAAAATTTGGAAACCACCCTCCCCCTAATGCTGGCTATTTGTTTTCTCAGGCTGTCATAGGTGTGGCAGTGCAGCGACTGTCAAGCAAGTAATTGACTTTTTGAGAAATATTTTTGAAAAGACAGAGAGGGAAAGAAAGGAGAAGGGAAAAGGGGGGGGTGAGGTGTTGGGGGCGGGGGGTCTTCATGCATGCCTTGCAGATGTGGGTGTGTTCCGTTAAAAACAAAAAAAAAAAAAAAAAGGTACTCGAAGCACCTCCTACAGCAAGCGAGCTTAGGGCTCACCTACAAGGTTGCTGTTTTTTTTTAACGTTATTTAATTCCCTATTCGCACGTTTTTGAGAGAGACAGAGAGAGAGAGAGAGAGAGAGAGCGCCGATCGGCGGGACTGAGGAAGGACACTGCCGCCGCCGGTGAGCTCGCCATGGCTCGGGCTTCGTTCGCCGCCGTTAGCCTCCTCTTGCTGCTGGCGTTGCTGGTGAGTACCTGTACCTGTACCTGTACCTGTACCTGTCCGCGCGCTGCGTCCGCGTGGAGTTATTCACAGCGCCCTTAAGAGATAATAACGTGCCGGGCGCACGAGACTGTTTTTTACAGTACCTCTGCAGACACTGAGACTCAGTGAATAACGTGTGTGATGTATTTAGTGAATAACGTGTGTGATGTATTTATTTATTTATTTATTTATTCATTTTAAGCCCGGTGGACGTTATGTAGTTAAGCATTTGTGGGTTTTCGGGAGTTTAACTGTCTGATGCTCTGAATGAGGACCGTTGTTGTTTGTCACAAGTCAGTAGTGGCACAAGTCATACACTTCTCATGACTCATGAAATTTGAATTGTAAATCAGAGGTGAAGACAATGCATTGCAATTTGTTGATGGCTTGACACCCCTTGACTCACACTTGCTTAAGCACAACACCTTTATTATTGTAGTTTCTGTAGGTATACTATATACATTATAAAGCAGAATCCCACTCAAACATTCACACACACACACACACATACACACACATACACAGAAATACATGCACACGCATGCACGTGCACACACACACACATTCTCTCACACGTACAACCACACAAACAACCCACACGCATACATACACTAACATACACATAAGCATGCATTTACACAAACACACGCACACACGCACACTGTGACTGTGTGAAAAGCTTGTCTTTGCCTAAAACTGAGAACAGAACACACACATGTATCTGTAAACAAAATGTTCCAAAATAAATTAATATATAAATATAATCCATGTGACCCGTAGCTTGGAGAAAATGTAACTGTTACTTTATACCTTAATCACTGTAGTTCCCATAGGTAGTTACATAATGAAGCAGAACACACACACGCACGTGCACACGCACAGGCTGGTACACGTTGAGAGCTCAGCAGCTCAGTTTTTGGGGGTATTTCAAGCAGTTTCAATGTTTGCTTACTGACAGTCAACGCGCAGCCCGCTAGGGTGTGGCTCCATAAAAAGAAATTCTGACCCAGCGGTGCAAAACGGAGCCCACGGCAAAGATTAATTGTGGCATGTACTTTCACGCTCGTCTGCATGGAATCCGTCAAACAGCCGTTGAAATCGAGCTTCTCAATCTCGGAATCCTGGGGTCCCCCGTGTATGTCGTTTGTGTTTTGTTTTTTTGTTGTTATTTTTTGCTGCAGCCAATCTCTTGCTTAATTAAGGTTTGCCGAACACAAGTGTCATTTTTTTTTTTTTTTAACCTCTTAGCACAATTCAGGTTTTGGCTCGAAATCATTTGCATTGTCTTTGAATTCTTCACTGTCCAACAGAAGTGGTTATTTTCAGTGGTCTGGTGTCCACACCAGTTAGGAGCTTAGTGGTTCACCTCTGTCTTTAATTTGATAAGTTTAAATAAATGCCACCTCTTTGTGTAGCCATTTGCAGTATAGCACAATAAGCACAATGTGAATATCGAACACCTATTGTTCTAGCCATGCACAGCTGTTTCTGAAATAATGGGATTTAGGAGGAGAAATAATCCCTGAAACAGTTAGATTTGTCCAATTAAGAAAAATAAACAGCGTGTTAAACTTCTGGGATTGCAGTTGTGTTTGAAACAACCAGCGTACACAGGGGTCCCCACAACCAAGTTTGAGAAGTATTACATCAAGCTTTCATATACAGAGGCCATTTTTCCTCAACAAAACACTGCCACCAATCAAACTCCGCCATCATTTCAAATCTTTAAAACACATTTTGCACTCTTAAGGGTACAAAATAAACGTTTCATGTAGAGTTGACTTAATAATGTTTGGTAAATTTGCTGTAAATCTTACAGTATTATATACACACATACTCTATGTGCGTCTCTATTTTGTTACCTTCAGTTTCAATCTTTCATTCGTTCAGAAAATCAAGTTTCGGTCAGGGCTTTGCAAAATTACACAGGATGGCAGTAAAGTTTTGAAAAACTGAAATGCCATCCTGTAATAAAGCCCTACCAGTTTAATTATTATATTTTGTCTTTATGGTTTAAGAACAGATTCATCAAAAACCCCAAAAGCCTGAGGATCAGAAAGGCAGAATCTTGTTTGGGAATTGTTTGGAGGTTGGGAACATTTTCTACCTGTGTGGACTGGAAAAATAAAGTTCTTCATGGAATCAGGAGTAGGGAAAATGCACTGTAGCTGGGTGGAGGGAGGGAGGGAGGGTGGGGGGGGGAGCAATTTAGGGAACAAGGAAACTCCAAAACAAATCAGATTTTAATGCTTAGTCCCAGTTAGACTCCGTAGTCCCAGCTAAATTAAACTCTCCCATATCTTTGAGGTGCTGGCACCAATTCTTTGTGCCCGTACAGTGCCCGCCACAGTTGGCACTGGCGTACGCTGGATTTGACTGCGGATCACGGTGCCCATCCATTGCAAAACTTTGGCTGTTAACCGTGATGACAGGGATGGGCGGAGGCGGTGCATGGCATAGCATAGCACAGAAGAGTGCAGACAGAGGGAGGGTGTGATGTCCCTAACCTGGAACACAGCCTGGGCCTCTCAGAATTCCCCTCATGAGAGAATTCCTGAGACCCCACAATTCGTTTTTTTTTTCCTCTGTAGGGGACATGAGTCTCTGGTCATAATCTCTTAAGCACCATATGTTCTACTATGTGCTGCACTCTGAAACCTGCACCACAAGGGACAGTCAACTAAAGCAAAATAAAAATATATATATCTTTAGAAATATTTATCACTGCTATTTTTTTGTTTTGATTTGTTTTGTTTTTTTTCATCCGAGACGTTTGTAAAAAAAAATGTAAACACTGAAACATTTTACCAGGTCTCAGGAGGATATAGAAAAACAGGAAATTTAGTACCAGGCCTGAACCCCTTCAAAAAAAAAAAAAAACAGGAAGTGAGGTCACAAAACTTCCTGGTGATACAAAATCATAGGAGGACTGTGACGCGTTGACCACGGTGGGGCCGGAGAAAAGTGAGTCAGTTTAACAACATGTAAAGTTCCACTTGACACGGAAATTCTCGGATGTCATATGCAGTGTCTAGTTTGCAAGATAAATAAGCTTGGTACAACTGGTGTCACCTTTCCTTAATTTTACTCCAGGGCACCTTACCTTCGGGAGGCAGAGTTCTTATAATGTAACAAAGGAGGACAGAAATGTGCTTCTGGCCAAAAGACAGATAGAACCTGGATTTTCGTTTTGTTCATGGTAGCTATGTATTGATTTCTGTAATTAGGACTTTAATTTGGCTTTAAAATGGGACTGAAATGACATTTCAAGAGACATTTAAAGATTGCAAGAATGTGAATATTCGGGGGGAAAAAATGGGCAAACGAGACCCAACGATTTCCAAGCTTGCCATTTAAATGCAGGAACGTAAACTTAGGACCCATCTACTCTTATGATGTCACACACAAAGTGTAGAAAAGCATGAATGAACTGCATGAACTTTGAGGAAATCTAATTCTATAGCAACCGTTTTAAGGTGTAAGATCTCAAATATGTGATTAGAATGTTCGGAGCATTTGAATGCTGATGTTACAATCACTTACTGGTAACTGACAGTAATGGAGTTCTCGGACACTGACTTTTTTTTAAATCCTATTTTTCAAAGGGTTAAACAAATATAGAAAACAAAGAGAAATTACTGAGTTCTTTCATTGATGGGGGAGCTGGTAGGCGGTATCAAAGTATCAGTGTACTTTTTTTTTCCCCTAATATTAAGGTTTTTGAAGCTGAGGTTGAAGCCAGAAGACGTACGAAACCCAGACGAAGAAAAAGAGAATGGATTCTTCCGCCTACAAAGTTGCAAGAGAACGTGGACTACACGAAAAGAGAATTCATTGCTAAAGTAAGAGTGATTGAAATTCAGTGCATCATTGTACTGAACCGCACATTTTTAGAACAGGCTAATCCTTCTGTCTTCTACGGAAGAGGATTAGGGCCACGTGCAATTTTTTTCAGAGTTCTGAGATTAAAGTCAGAATTCTGAGATTAAAGTCAGAATTCTGAGAATAAAGTCAGAACTCAGAATTCTGACTTTATTCTCAGAATTCTGAAGAAAATTTCACGTGACCCTAATCCTCTTCTGTAGTCTTCACTGCGGTACTGTAAGGGGTTGGTTACAAAACAAAAGTAGAGCTTTCTGGAACATCTTGTACCCCGGACATGATTTTCAGCGTTGGCTCTCAGCCAGTCACCTTTATCCCGTGGCTGCCGCTGGCATTTTTCCAAAGTGAGGATGTCTGGACTGAAATGAGTCAGAGATGTGAGCACGTTTTGATCAATTTTATTTTATTATTTTTTTTTTTTTTCCAACTGGCATTCCTTTTGTTCTTTTGATTAGGCTTTTTGATTTATATTTTTAATATGAATTTGAATATAGGATCGAAATATCCGTGCTTAATTTATTTAGCTCACTTCTGATGTAAAGAGAATAAAAGATCATTTTCTCATCAGAAGTTTAAATGTTGAAAGTGTGTGGAAAGTAGTCTTGATTCAATCAGCCTTTGTCCATAGAGCTTTAGCCTGAAATTAAATACCAGGGATCCTCTTATTTAACTTGGCAAACTGTAAATGAAGAAAAAAAAAGCAACTCTTGCTTCTTTTTTTTTTTTTTTACTGAATCCAGACAAGTAAGACATTGAAAATTGTTGCGTGTGTAATCTTGGAAGAAAGGATAGAAGAAATGTAGGCGTTCGGATTTATTATTTTTTTCTTAATGTTATCTTCATCATCATCATCATCGCTGGCCTGTGTCTGTTAAACCGCTTGTGTTCTGAGCTCTGGAAGGTGTCATCACTTCAGAAAGGATCTGTTTTTTGTTTTGTTTTTTAACCCTTTTGTGTTCTCGTCACATTTAAGGCCTCTTCTGTCTGATGCATGTTGGTTTTGCCCAACGGGCGCTTCCGTGTGAATGCAACGGTGTCTGAAATCTTCCACAGCACCATCTCCGCGTCTTGACTAATGCGATTCGACAAGAAACGGCTTGCCGCGAAACAGCTGCCATAGCGTGAAGCTGAAATATTTCTCTGTTTTTCGATTGCTTGCGGGCGGTAGTCCTCAAACGCTCCGCAAATGCAAACTTGATGCTAGATACAAGCGACTTCCGGACTGGTTGAACAGTGACTGGTGTAATTTTTTAAAAAATTATTGTAGCTTGTAAGTAGGCTACTTAAGACATGTAACCAATTGAAAATCAAAACATCTCTTTTAATAAAGTCTGTCGAACGTGTTTTGTCAAAAATAATAATAATCCAGATTTAAAGGAACGATGGCGGGCAGAGTTTATTCAAAGTAATTAGAGACAAGGCTGTTAAATTGGTGGCCAGGGTACTGAAATGTTGGTGAGGAGGGAGATCTCGGAGAGCCCCAAAAACTGCACAGGAGAGACACTGAAAATGAAATGGCAGTAGCCTAAATGATACAGTGATCTTATAACGATATATATTTACGCTGCTATTTTGTGTGTGTTTATATTATCCATTCATTCATTCATCCGCGGCTGAAACTGACCCCGTCTTAATACGTTCTGCAGATTCGATCTGACAAAGACGACCTAGACGCCGTGATATACTCTCTGACGGGGGCCGGAGCTGACAGCCCGCCGTTTAACTTGTTCGTCGTCAACTCGACGTCTGGATTGGTGAAAGTAACTGATATTTTGGACAGGGAAAAGTGTGCAATGTACAATGTAAGTGTAAATTAAAATGATCTCTCTTTTTTTAAGAATTTCATTAAAGCTAGGCTACACTTCTTAATTTTATATTGTCATCTTTACGCATTTGCCACGATGATTAAAATGTTCACTTCCCTTTTCAGTTGACCGGCATTGCCAGACACAAGAATGGCACGCTAGCAGAAACAGACATCGACCTGCGCATTCGAGTCATTGATCAAAATGATAACCCCCCTCAATTTCATAAGAAATTTACTGGAAGTGTGAATGAATCGAGTACTGAAGGCAAGTTTTTTAAAAACCTTTTTAAAAAATGTTTTATTTGCATTGTGTCTTAAAAGGTCAGTCTTAGACTGTAACAGTCTCTTTGGGTTGGTTAGTATTTATATGATAGCGGCTGGAGAAATGTAATTTTATGTTATGCTATTGTTGTTTAAGGTACCTACGTCACGGAAGTATCTGCAACAGACGGTGATGAAGAAGGGACAATCAACGCAAAGATCGCATTCAACATCATTCATCAGGATCCAGAGGATGACGGAATGAAGTTCTACGTTGAGAAGAATTCTGGGAAGATTTTTGTCAAAGAACCCAATCTTGACCGAGAAGTATGTCAGTACATTATGATCTGACTTCAGTATATGATGCTGTCAACATATGATGCAGTCAAAATCATTTTTAAATCTCTTACAGCATATATATATAGGCTAAAATGTTACTGATAACCAGTGCATGCAACCACAAATCATTTATAAGCGCCATACACACACACACATGCACACATATGCTATGTATTGCTATACTTGAGGACTTTTGACTGATTTCCATTGACTACATTCATTCCGTAACCTCTAACCCTAACCACTACATGCCTAACCCTAACCCTAACCTTAACCTAATTCTAATTCTAACCCTAACCCTAAGTCTTAACCCTAAGACAGCCTCTTGAAATTGTGAGGACCAGCAAAATCTCCTCACTTCCCGTAGTTTTCCTCATCTTTCTATCCTTGTGAGGACATTTGGTTCTCACAAAGATAGTAGTACATGTCCACACACGCACACACACACACACACATGCACGCACGCACGCACGCACACACACCCATGCAGGCACACACAAGCCTGGATTCAATCCACTTTTGCCCTTTAATTTGTAATTCAACGCAAGTGTTAATGAGTTTTTCATGTTAATTTTAGTTGCTAAGCTTATCACACTGTGTAAAAGTCAGTGCTAGGGAAAGTTCTGATCGAATTGAGGCCATAGTTTTTGGAAAAGATTATAACATACAAAATAGATTTTCAAAGCATATATATAATGTCTAGCAATTAACTGAAAAGCAACATTTCTGGCATGCATTGTGTTATTTTGGAGAGCAACTTGTCAACAGACAATTCTGTAAGTCGCTCAGGATAAGAGCGTCAGCTAAGTGCCTGTAACCCAAAATTCACAACTGTGTGCAACAGCACTGCAACATTCAGAAACGCAGCCTCCTACATGCACACAGGTACCTCCGTGCGTCATACTGTTTCATTTTTACAGGTCTTTGACTTCTACACTCTGCTAGTAACGGCAACAGATTTGGACGGTGCGCCAGGTGGCAACGTTGCAACAGGAACAGTTGAGATTAAGGTCTTGGACATCAACGACAACCCGCCGAGGCTAGAGAAAGAACAGGTAAGGTAATTTAACCTCTTCACTGCCCCACTTTTTATCCGTACGTTCCAACGACACAGTGGGATGCGTTTGCACGTGTTTGCATTGCGTCGATTTGATTCTGTTCCGTTTTCCTCAAATTCCCCCAGTATTCCGCCAACATAGACGAGAACGCTGCTGGCATAGAGGTGATGAGGATCAAAGCGCTGGACGACGATGTAAAAAATACCGACAACTGGCTGGCGAAGTTTAAGATCACGAAGGGTAATGATGAAGGCCATTTCACAATCGAGACAGACCCTGACACTAATGAAGGCGTCCTAAAGCTGGTGAAGGTAAATTGCCTCAAGTTAGTCTTCCTTTTTTTTTTTTTTTGAAGAGGTGGGGGGCGGGGGATGTTTCTAATGTGTACGGTCTTTAATGCACCAAAGTTTTCACTACTACTTTCACTGTCTCCCCTGCAGCCATTAGATTACGAGCAGATGCAAGATCTTGACCTGGACGTGTCTGTGGAAAACGTGGCACCGCTCGTCGCCGGGGCAGCACCCGACATTGGCCTTGGCCTTGACCTTGACCTTGACCTTGACGCTGACGTCGATGCCGACCTCGACCTCGATCTCGACTTGGATCTCGAAGGTGCGGGTGGCGCTGGAGCCGGGGCGGGTGGCGCTGGAGCCGGGGCGGGGGCGGGGGCAGGGGCGGGGGCGGGGCCCGCGGCCAGGGCGGGGGCAGGGGCGGGGGCCGGAGTCGGTGCCGGAGCAGGAGTGGGACCAGGAGTGGGACCCGGCAAAGGCAAGGGAAAACCCAAAAAGCCCAAAAAAAAGCCGAAAGGTAAAAGCTACCCCATTAAAATCAAGGTCAACGACCTGCCGGACGGCCCGACCTTCAGCCCCTCGGAGATGCCGGTTCCCGTCTCGGAGGACCCGGAGGACATCGTGATCCCCAGCGTGATCGCGACGTACCCGGCGCTCGACGGAGACACAGGAGCGCTCGCCGAGAACGTCAGGTTGGTGGAAAAAAAAAAAGGAAAATACAGCGGCTAACGGCTAACGGTGTCAAGCTAAGCTAAGCTACACGGAGTGTAGCACAGTGGGTAAGGAACTGGGCTTGTAACCGAAAGGTCGCAGGTTCGATTCCCGGGTAGGACACTGCCGTTGTACCCTTGAGCAAGGTACTTAACCGAAATTGCTTCAGTATATATCCAGCTGTATAAATGGATACAATGTAAAATGCTGTTGTGTAAGTCGCTCTGGATAAGAGCGTCTGCTAAATGCCTGTAATGTAATGTAATGTGTCAAGCTAAGCTAACTATCCACCATGAATCAAGGGCTGTAATAAAACCTGTTCCAGGATTATAGGCACTATGGTACATAGCAACTGAGAGTGTATAGCAACGGTCAGTGAGTTCCGTTCTCTATTATGCGATAAGGTAATGAAACTAAAAAAATTAATAAAAAATTCAACATTGCAATTAAGACACATTAAGTTACACAAAGACCGTCTCTGTCTGTCTTTGATCCATTTCTCAAACTAGAACTCCTCTTTCACTAAATAACGCAAACAAATGACCTGGCGATTATGAATGGTTGGGGTCATCATTTTACTTAATACAAAATAACAAAACAAAAAAGAAAATATATATATATATATATCTAAATCTAAAGAATCTAAAGAAATTTTGATAATAAAACTGATATTCTTTCATTTTTTACTTGCTTATTGGGTAGTTTTTATTTTATCGAAAAACATGTGTGGTGCAATGAAAGTATGACGCAATATCTTTTAAAGCACTCATCCAAAATGAATCACAAGTAGTTTGGAGCTATGGAGTTTTGGATGTCTAACTCTATGATCTATTATAATTTTGCCAAAATATGTGTTTGTGTCAATGTGTTGAGTTAGCACATGCCCTGGTAGCGGGAATCATATTTTTACATACCAAACATGCAATCTTTCTTGCTCAGGTTCCAGTAGTAAATTGGTACATCGAGATTACAAACTATCAAACATAACAAGAATAAATCTTTTTAAATTCACTTCTTCAACTACACAGCCATCATTGAGCACCACAATAACATAATATCTAAGAAACGTAACCAGCAGTTCAGAGAAATCTGACTCTTGCAAACAGAAAACAATAAATTAAAGAATCTCAACTAAGATTCCTGTTAAAAACTAGGTGAATTGCATGTGATATGTTAAGCTGCAATTTCATTTTAACAATTATGTTTTTCCAGGTCACGTGCATTATTTGTATTTATACATTTATTTTGTAACATTTTGTTTGTGTGTGTGCACGTGTGTGTGTGTGTTTGTGAGTACATAACCAACATGATCACTCCTGTCATTTCTACTGTAGGTATGCAAAGGGATACGATCCTGACAACTGGTTATCAATTGATGAAAAGACTGCAGAAATAAAACTAATCAAAAGGCCGGATCGGGAGTCTCCGCACCTGGTTGATGGAGTATACTATGCAAAAATTCTCTGTTTGACACAAGGCAAGTTTAAAAAACCCTAGTGGCATATAATCAATGTAAAGGGTTGAAAACAAATTTATCCAGTCATTAGCATTTCATTAGAATTAACAATGGTATATTTTATTAATTTTATAGATAAATGTTTGTATATTTTCAGTCTTACGCGCCAGTGATAAACCTCAAATTAACTTTATTTTGAACAATTTTTTACCATTACCTGTTTTTGTGAATGTGGTCAATAACAGCCATTTTCCTTTAAATGAGGTTGAATTTCGACATTACTTGCACTTCTTGTGCCTAAAACTATAAATTAAATGTTTTTGTTAAAGTGAACACACAGCCCACTTTGGGGATTTGTGTGAGCCCTCGAACGTGCAGTACCTCCTCATAACCAGCAGGCGATTCACTTACGTCTGGGGTAAACTTCAGATTGAGAAACAACCATATCCACGTCAAAGTGGGATTTTTTAATAAATAATTACTTAGCGATGGTTTTCTGTGTCAGCCACTATTTTAAGGTACAGTTTCCTCCAAAGACAATTTTAATAATAAAGCTTCAGAACTGTTGGAGTCTTGGCCAAGCTACTTAACCTGAATTGCTTTGGTAAAAATATCCAGTTGTAATAAACGTGTCTTATGTAAAGCGCAAGTGGACGAGGCAGCGATAACTAATGTTAACTAATGAATGAATATAAAAATCTGCTCTCCAGATATACCCCCTAAAACCGCCACGGGAACCATTGCTCTGAACGTGCAGGACTCCAACGACCACTGTCCCCGGCTCGTCAGCACGCACGAGTCCCTGTGCACGGATCAGAAGTCGGTGTACGCCACGGCGCTGGACGAGGACGCCCATCACAACTCCGCGCCCTTCGAGTTCCTGATAGTGCCCGAGGAGACCACGGGAAAGTGGGACGTCGAGAAAGTGAACGGTGAAGAAGCGCCTCTTTCTTCGAATGCTTAGACACGGTCACGGTGGCAACAAAAAAAAAACAAAAAAAAAAAAGGCTGCGCAGGATTTTTATTTTTTATTTTAATTTGTTTGTTTGTTTGTTCATGTATTCAGTCAATCATGCATTCACGACATAACCAACTGGCACACTGGCACTGGGCGACACAAGAACAATACCTTAAAAGGGGGGGGACTCACGTGAGGAGGTTTATATCGCAAAAACAGTTAAATCCTTACCCCCCCGACTTATTTCTGATTAACTATTTAATGATGGTCCTGCTCACAGCCTTGAAAAAAATGCATGACTAAGAACAAGAGAAGTCAGTGCAACATGCAGAACTAAAGTCAGGCTTACAGAGATAGCTAATGCTAAGTGCCTGTTGATCACACGACTGCATTTTCGCCCTGCTCTTTTGCGTATATGTATGGTATGAAACTATTTTTCCTTGAATGAAAGTCTTTTTTTTTTTGTTCTTGAAGACACAACGGCACTGCTGACATCCCAGGAGATCTTATGGCCAGGCTCCTTTGAAATCACACTCGAGATTAAGGACAAGCAAGGCGTGGCCTGCCCCGACAAGCAGGTTGTTCGGCTGGATGTGTGCACCTGTACGGAGGGGGGAATCTGTGGCCCCCAAAAACTGAGAACAGAAGTCACCCCTAAGCTTGCAGGGCTGGGTATAGGAATACTCGTCCTAGGCTTTGTGGCACTGCTCGGTGAGTAAGAACCAAACGACGCAGCCCTGCTAAAAATGGCTACCACAGGCCTTTGAGAACAGGAGAGAAGAAACTGCTTTAAGCTTTAAGAACAGGAAGCCGCCTCTCTTGGTGTGAAATAAATGTTTAAGTACAGTATACTCATGGGATGCAGCTGGCCAAATGATTAATGCATTCAGAACTGCAGAGAAAATAGATACTCCTTTTTAGTATTTTCTTCTTTTTTTTAAACTCTGTGTAAAAAAAAACTGTGTGCCACTTCAGACCAATGCAAAAAGCTGGTGATAAAACATTCGATCCAATTTCGATCCAACCCGATTTGTCATTCATATGAATTAGAAGAATACGTTATGTCTATGCTAGGAAATGAACAGAGCAGAAGTTCACTCCCCCCTTCCAACCTCGACACCCCCTCCCTCCCCCCCATTCCATCACTGTCCCAACAGCGGTGCCTATTCTGCTGACGTTCTGCTCCTTCGGAAAGGCCGCGTCGGGCCTAATCCCGGGTGGCTTTGCCGATCTGCCCATGGACGCGAAGGAATATCTGATTCCGTACCACACGGAAGGAAAAGGGGAGGACAAGGTAAGGAAGCGGCGTGCCACGATGCATTTTGGGATACCCCGAGTCGATGCGGATGTGCATTTTATGACATAGTGATCTCATGTGGGCACTTACGCCTGAAGACCCTAAAACAGCCTCTTTTTCTGAAATGGGTTCGGGATTAACTCATGAATAAGTCTGATTTTTTATTTTAAATTGTGTCGTCCCCCCGTCCCCCACAGGAGGTCCCTCTTCTAAGCGCGCCGTTTCCGATAGCGAATCACGAGGCGCCGATAGTGGCGCAGAACCTCGCCAAAACGTCCGCCGCCAGAACGCAGCTGAGCCTGGCGGACGGGCTGGGCTTCGGCAACGAGGACGGGCTGCTGGACCTGGCGCAGGCGCTGGACGCGGACTCCTACGGGAGCCTGCAGAGGCGCGCCGGCGGCTTCCAGCAGAGGGGGGGGGCGGCGGAAGTCGGGGCGCAGAGAGAGGAGTACGAGAGAGCGCCCGCGTACGCTGCTTTCGACGAGTACGACGAGGGCCCCTACCCCGACATGTCCCTCCCCGAGGAGTTCCTGGACGACTACTACTCGCAGGTGAGCGGACGAAAATGTTGCCGTTGCCGCTTTTTTTCGAAGCTTTCTGGGGGCCCGGCTTCCCCTTAAAATGGCCGTCTCATAAAGCCGTACTGGGGCAAAAGGCTGAAATGGAATTAACGAGCTTTCGCTGTGCCATTGCTGAACCGAGTGGACTCCACATAACAGTGTCTGATACCCCCAAATATCCAGTATGTTTCTGGCATTGGTGTAGTCAAAAAGACATTGTTCATTGAATGGAATCCCCTGTAATTCCCCTCACTTTGAGGATCCCCACATCCAGGGAGACTGAATACTTCACACACATGCAAATCCAAATGAAGTACAGCATATCAGATATTGAATAAACCTTTAAAAACACATCTACGGTATTTTAAATTTCGATTACTTTTAATAGCTATTTGTTATTCAGAAGGAACACAAATGAAAAATGAATGAAAATTACACACTTTTAAGTGCTGCTTTAGCAAACAATAACTGTTTAATTCAGGAATGTTTAATTCAGATAAAACACACTAGGTCAATTGCTTTGTCCTTACCTGGAGTTTAAACCTCTATATATAAACCCCTGGGCTGCAGAAGTGCATAACTGGAGCAGCAATGCAAAGCTATGGAATGTGGATTAGCTGTTCCAGTTGAAATGCATTTCTGTGGTGTAGGTGATTAAACCTGAGATTTAAACTCCAGCTAAGCACACTGCAGTTGACCCATTGGGTAATGTTATGCTGTGTTATTTACATAAAATACTGATACTGATATAATGCATAATACTGATAATGCATTGTGATTCTTTATCGTTATTGTAGAAAGCAAACTGTGCCACCGAAGGCTTTCACCAGAGGGAGAGCTTGCTGGTCTATAAGGAGGAGGGAAATGGGTCTCCTGCTGGGTCAGTGGGCTGCTGTAGTCTCCTGGACATGGACGATGACCTGGAGTTCCTCAACGACCTGGACCCAAAATTCAAAACCCTGGCTACTATCTGCAGACCTCCAGTTATCGAATCCGAATTCGCTTTCGATTTTCCAGAGCCCAGAGTCGAGCCCAGAGTCGAGCGCAGAGAGACGGTCCACACCAATTTCTCAAGCGAGGAAGTGCTGCCCCAGAGAACCCACAGCTTGTCAAGCTCAATCCCATCCAGCCCCATTCAGCGTTCCGCCAGAAGTCATTTCTCTACCCTGCCCCAAATGAAAACCTATGAGAATGTAATCGTATCAAGTCCAACGTACCTCATTCAGCAGCCTGTTTATTATGCGGCCGCGCCCATGCTGCAGCCCGTGCAGTACGTGATGGAGCCCCAGGTGCAGGGCATGTACGTGATGAGCAACGCTCCAATGGCCGAGAACGTGGTGTTGCAGGAGCGGACGGTGATCGGGGGTCCCACCATGCACGGCGGGGTGATCGGGGTGCAGCAGGGTACCTTGAACAGGGGCGAGAACATTGTGTTGGTGGAGAGGCAGGTGGGCGCGGGGCAGGTGGTGCGAGAGGGGGTAGCCGGGCACAACCAAGGGGTGGTGCTGGTGGAGGGTGGAGGGCAGGTGCTGCAGGGGGGTCAGTCGTGGATCCAACAAGGTACCCTACAGAGGGGCACCATCTCTGGGTCTCAGAAAATCCTGCTGGTGGAAAGAGGAGGAGCTGGAGGCCAGGTTCTGGGGAATCCAGTCAGCCCTCAGCAGATATTAGTGGGAGGTCCAGCTGGGTTGTCTCCAGGGTCTGTGCAGATGACTAGCCCAGAGAACGCGTTCGATTTTGAGAGGCAGGTGAGAAGTGCCCAAGTGGAGCCAGATCCTGTTGTACAAAATGGTGTGTTCAGAGTGCAGGAGGGTACCTTAAAAAGCCACGAGAATGTAATGCCGTTTGATCCATCTGAACAACAGATACCTCTTGCCCAGAGACAGGGGGGCAGTGAACAGGGGATGCACGAGGATATTTCTAAGACAGCTGAAGAAAAGAGAAGATTATTTTCATTACAGAATAGGGATCCAAGGCAGGCTGCACTAATTAGAAACCAACTATTGGAGGATGATAGTGAACAAGTGGATGAATTGTTCATGGAAAGGCCTATTGCTTCAAACCAGGTGTTTGGGGATGATGAGCTGGAGTTAACGCTGGAAAGTTTAGTGTTGCATAAAGTTACTCCAGAAGAATTTCCTGGATCTTTGCAAGAGGAGAGGGTGGCAGACGTTTTTGAGGAGGATGAAACATCATTGTATAAAGCCCAGGAAGAAGACACATCTGAATTGACTCAAGGTAAGTTAGAGGAAATAAAAGTTTTTCAATCTGTAAATGAGGAAATTTTGGAAATGGAAGCTAGTTCTGTCCAAGCCCAAGAGGAAGACATAGCTGAGGTTACTGGGGAGACTTTGGAGGATGAGGAGATAGCAGAAAAGGAGTCTCAACCAGCTGAGGAAGAAAAACCATCTGGATTAACTGAAGGAAAGTTAGAAGAATCTCTGAATGAGGAAATTATGGAAACCAAAAGGAGTTCTGCTGAGGTTCAGGAGGACGATGTATCAGAGGTAGTTGTGGAAATAGTACAAGATGACTCACCTGGGTCTGCAGATAAGGATGATATCTCAGAGGCAGTTGAGGGAACTTTAGAAGAATCATCTGCATCTCCAGTTGAGGAGATAGCAAAGGGATCAATTGAATTCCACCAAGTTGAGGAGGAAAACACACCTGGATTATCAGAAAAAAGGTTAGAAGAAATTGATGAGGAAGTTGTGGAAATGGAAGCTAGTTCTATCCAGGCTCAGGAGGAGGACACGTCAGTGGCAACTGATGGGGAATTAGAACAATTGAATGGGTCTCAAAATGAGAGGATAGCAGAGGAAGTGGTTCAGACACATCTATCTGAAGAAGATGAATCTGATTTAAATGAAGGAAAGATTGAGGAGGAAAAAAATGTTGAATCTCTGAATGAGGAAAGTATGGAAAGTGATATAAGTTCTGACCAGGTTGAGGAGGATGATACATCAGGAGTAGCTGAGGAAACATTAGAAAAAGAAACATCTGGATCTCCAGATGATGAGATGGCAGAGACGGTAGTTCAGACACACACAGCTGAAGAAGAAAGTACTTCTGACTTAACTCAAGGAAAGTTAGTGGAGAATGAAGTTTCTGAATCTCTGAATGAGGATGTAGTGGAAATGGAAGTTAGTTCTGTCCAGGTTGAGGAAGAAGGTATGTCCGAGGTAGTTGAGGAAATGGTAGAAGAAGACTTATCTAGATCTCCAGATGAGAAGGTAGCAGAGAATGTGGTTGAGTCTAGTCATGTTGAGGAAGAAGACACATCTGAATTAACTATAAATTCAGAGGAGAAAGAAGTTTCTGAATCTCTGAATGAAGATGTTGTGGAAATGGAAGTTAGTTCTGTCCAGGTTGAGGAAGAAGGTATGTCTGAGGTAGTTGAGGAAATGGTAGAAGAAGACTTATCTAGATCTCCAGATGAGGAGGTAGCAGAGAATGTGGTTGAGTCTAGTCATGTTGAGGCAGAAGACACATCTGAATTAACTATAAATTCAGAGGAGAAAGAAGTTTCTGAATCTCTGAATGAGGATGTTGTGGAAATGGGAGATAATTCAGTTCAGGTTCAGGAGGAGGAAACTGCAGGGGTAGATGAAGAAATGTTAGAGGAAGGAGAATTGTCTGGATCCCTGAATAAGGATGGAGTGGAGGTGGAGACAGTCATGGGGGAACGCACACAGGAGGAGGGAGAATTAGCTGGATCAAAAAACAATGATCTCACAGAGACTGAGGTTATTCCTGACCAAGAAGAAGAGGCTGAACTGAGGTCTGAATCACAAAACGCTGAGAGAGTAGATGCTACAGACACAGAGATAATAGAGGAGAATAGTTCAGAGGTGAGCAAAGTGACATTAGAGGAGGGTGAGGTATCTGAGTCTCAGAACAAAGAGGAGATACTTGAGGAAACCATAGATGGTTCAGAAGAGACCCAGGTGGAAGAGTCAACTCAGTTAAGTCTGATAGATGAAGAAATGTCTGCCTCAAGCAATGATGCAGTGTTGCAGACGGAGCAACTCAGTGGTCAACTGAACGTAGAAACTGAGCCAAGCCAAGCCACTGCTGAGCAGATACTCAAGGAAGACATTTCAGGGTCTGAATCACAGAATATTGATGCAGTCAAGACTGAAGTTGAGTTGGATGAAACACTTGAAGGGAGTGAACCAGCCCAGGGAGCAGAATTTACTGCCCATGGAGAGTCAGATGAAGGTTCAGTCAGTGCTGGGAAAATATTAGAAGGGTCTCCAGAGCCTGATTCCCAGAATGTTAAAAATGTGGATAGTGATGTTGGTTCTTTCCAGGCAGTAGAGGAGGATCCATCAGAGCAAACCCAGGAGATTTCGAAAGCTGGTGAAACACTAGGACCACAGGTCAAAGAGGTGGAGGAGAGTCAAGCACCTGGTGATCAACCATTGGGAGATTTGGGAAAAGCTTCTGGAGGCAAATCCAAACGTCAGAAGAGTCTCAAAGGTCCCAAAGCGAAGTGCGCACAGCAATGAGTATTTTAAGGGCACAATCTCAGAGCAAAGAAAAAGAGTGGAGTCAGTTCCTATCACAGAGGTACCCATGGGCTAATCTGGCTGCATTTACAGGAAAACAAACAGGCTGGATCACAGAGCTTCCTGTGAAGGGATTACTTCCGGTCAATTAATTGTTACAGAAGTGAGGCTTGGGCAGCACCTGGGGCAAAGCAGGCAGACAACTGGTTGGGGTAGGAGGAGTTCACTTTGTGGAGGTGGAGGGGGCGGGGGGTGGCGGATGGGCAAGCTTAACACAAGGGATTTTACTGTAGGGCAAAATGTCTGACTTGTGACTGACAAGAAATTATGCTAATGGTTGGGAAAGGGGGTTGGTATGAAAGATGATTCCTGTCAGACATGCAGCTAATGCCTCTGCCACAAAAAAAAGCATCTCTGGGTTTCAGAACGTCTTGCAAGTGGAAGTGGGATTCCGGGGGACAGGGGGGATCACAGACACAATTTCAGGGGGAAAAACACTGGCATCCAAATCACTCATTGCGGTCACATTCTCCTTTGTCTTTTTCTCTTTATCACTCTTGCAATGCCATTTTTATCGTTTGAATTTAGCTCAAACCGTTAAGGCTTAATATAGAAAGTATTATTTTGTCTTTATTATTTTGCTGTGATGTGCTACTGTTAGTCTGTTTAAGGAAACAGTTTCAGAATGATTAAAGCATTGCTCGGTTTCCGATAAAGATGAAACGGGTTGTCCAAGTTGTGACGAATCATGATGCAGCCACAGGCATGTTAAAACCTGGAATTTGAATTTGAATCAATAACTTCAGTTTTTAATCTTTCGGAGGTGTACAAGATATTTAGAATTCCAAATTAAAGACATTTCATTTTAACATGCTCTTCAATATAATGGCACAAGAACAAAACAAAAAGTTATTAGCTGTTTAAAGTTTTTCACAACTTCATGTTATGATGTCTCATTTTTCTGAACAGGTTCAAGGCAAAAATGTACATTTTTATATTCTCAAAGGATAGGGAAAGTAAATTGAATTTGCATTGAATTGCAAAGAAAATTAATTGCATTGTAAATTTATGTGAATATGCATATTACGTGATTGCATTTAAATGAGAAAGGTGATGAAATATAGTCTTTGAAATCATTTTTATGCAGTTCTTTCAAAGACTATTTGGTGGTATAATCATTTGCTAAAACAACATTTAAACTGTATTCTTCAAACCTTTCAAACCTGCTTTTTTTACTATGAAAACATGTAACATGTCATATATTTTCATGGGTTATCAGTAAATAAAGTTTTCATCTACTTTTGATTTTGTCTTCTATGAAAATAGTCAACTCAATTCTTATAGTATTTAATTTAAGAGGCAGTTATACAAACAGAATGAAACAAAATATATTGGTGTCCAAAACTGAGAACACATTTTTGAGCACCTCTTGTGCACCACATTACACTTTAGTGTTTGGAACTCCCAACCAGTGTTGCCAGATTTGAAAAAACGGCGAACCCACCCGAAGCCATTTTTCAATAACTTTTTTTTTTTGAGTAGCACAATTGGGTGGGAATCCACCCAATCTGGCAACACTGCTCCCAACCACTTTGGCTGCGGCATTATCATATTTGCATATTTATTATGACTCTGCTGTATTCCAAAATGCTCCCACAGTCCTCAACCTGAGAATCTATTATATTCTCATGCCTCGAGGTTTGAACGATATATTCCCAGACTCCACCAACAACAAGAATCTACATGCCTGAAGTCTCATCCTGATGCATTTGAGACCATGAAACATAAACGCTTGTAACTAACGGATTATTGACAACTGCATTGTTCATTTATTGAACATTATTTATTCATGCACTGTACCTCCTTTATTTATAATAATTATTCCGTGATGATATGAAGACACACATCCACAAATTCAGTTAGACCTCTCCCTGCACCTGTGGGGATTTTGGGTTATTCTCTTTTTGTTATTATTAATAAAGGGAACTTAATAGTCTCTCTCTCTCTCTCTCTCTCTCTCTCTCTCTCTCTCTCTGTCTCTCACACACACACATACACACACACTTACACACCACAATACACACAGTAATAGTTAAAGAAGTGGATGCAGAATAACATGAGATATTATTGTATAAACCTCTTCGAATAGAAATTGTTCTCAGCAGGTGTTATATGCCTCACAGTATGAATGTGGATTTTTTTTTCCCACCGGTAGACTGCCACGTATATCTGAATCTCATGCCGAGTTTCCTCTCAAGGTGTAAAGGTGACATTTTGACACAATGGAATACCTACTAAATTTTTCAATGTGTTACAATCTCTGAAACTAATTTACCTTGCTGAGTTTGTGAAGGAAAACGATAATGCTTACTTGTGAGTCAACATTAAGGACAAATGTTTATTGAATACAGGCCTAAAAACGGCTTATTCAAAATTATTCAGTCAGTCAGTGGTTCACGTATTATTGTCACTCTCTAGCGACCCCTGCTGGTTAATCAGGCAGCTGTGGACTGCGTATCAAGACCGCGATATGAAAGGTCTTTCCTCTCTGCGTTCACTCTGTGATGCTGTCACAAAGAAGCGGACATCCCACATTAGGGTGGAAAACTTATTTCCGAATGGATCTTTCAGCATCACAGTCCCAAACACCTCAACATCAGCCAAGAAAAGGTTAACTGATCACACATTTACAGTTTTCACAATTGCCAGCTCAGTCTCCAGACTTGGACCAGATGGAATGAAATTGTGGTTTGAACTGAAAAGGGTAATTGATAAGCGTAGCCTGAAGAATCTTGTAAGTTTTTGTAGGGAGAAGTGGTGAAAGACCATGTTTTTTTTCTTTTGTTTGGTTGGGGGGTATTACCAAAATCTTCTTCTATGAGTAACTGTATTAACATAAAAAAATATTATTTTCTGATTTTTTTTGTTTTTAGCAGGCTATAGTGCCTATTACTTTTAGATTTTTTATCTTCTTTTTGTATTGGTTATTTTACGGTCTTCTTTTCTTGCATTTTTTAAAAAATTGGTGTAAAGTCGAGTACGCTGTTAAAAATTATTCATCGTTTCCCTCATTTTTAAAACGAGCGTTGCAGAAAGAAGTCCACAAAGAGTTCGGCAGCAGCTAATTCCCGTTTCTGCGAGTCTTGCAAAGCAGTTTCGTCGGGGTCACTGATTCTCCCGTTATTTACCGAGTCAATAATCGGGGTCAGCAGGTCCACGGTCGCCTGACTGGGCACAGCCGGCGGCCCCAGGGTATAAAACGCCCAGACCTGGGTTCCAGGGGCCGCGAAAAAAGGAAACGTCGGCCAGGGTCCTGCGTTACCGGGACGACGGAATGGGACACAGGGGAGTTTTGGTTGTTCTGGCCACGGCCGTCTTCCTCTGCCATGCCGTGCCGGGGGTGAGTGTCTGCGCCCGTCCCAGGGTTCCGGTTTCGGGTTGCTGAGTAAGACCCTGCTGATCGACCTCGTGAAAAATGAATCATCCACTTAGACTGAATGTGTTTTTTTTTAACAGTGGGTGTGGCAAGCTTTGATCTTCCTTTTAAAAAATACATATATTATTTATATTAACCCATATTAGATTTATATTTGACAGCTCATGATTCATACCTTGCTTAATGAGTCATGTACTTTTTTTTTTTTTTTTTTTTTTACCTGGCCTCACAGTTTAGAATTGTGTTTCATAATTTCATCATTAGCTTGGCAAGATGGCATTTAGTTTTTTTTCCTTACAGAAGCTGTACTTCTCTTGAAGGCCTTGCTTCAGTTATCGTGATGAGCAGATATTTTATTTTATGTATTTATCTTTACTTACGTACTTATTTTACTTTTTTTGGGGGGGGGGGGGGTTCTATGATTGTACCTTTTTTTCAGTCTTAGGTTAAAATTTATCAAAGAGGTTGATGCTTAAAATTGTGCACAATAAGTGTAGGCCTACTTCTCAGCCTACTGATAGATACCAACATATGCATATGCTACTTGGGCAGAGACACTGAAGTGCCAATCGCAATCTTCACTGCCATTACCATCAGATGCGTTTGTTAATGACAGTATTCCACATCCATGACAAAAACCCTTGTATAGCCTACATATTCAAATAGGCTACATACTTATACATTTTATGGCAAATACGTATTTGCACATTTTTTTGGATTTCAAGACTTGTTAATTATTAGCTGAGTAAATATATTTCTTTAGGGTAAAAATAGAAGTAGGCCTATATCAGATTGAAATTGTATTCGTATGTATTCGTTTCACATATGAAATTTGCATAGTATTAGTTAAAACTGATTTCAAATGGATTGATGGCAACTTTATATACTACTGATATTAACAGCATCTCTGCTGGTTTTCACCACATTAGACCAATACACAGGCCGATTCGTTTTTGTACGTCACAGGATGAGAAACATGGGGGGTCTGACACTAAATGTCCCCTAACCGTCAAAGTCCTGGACGCTGTGCGAGGGACGCCGGCTCCCGCAATCACGTTGAGGGTCTACAGGAAGGCCACAGACGGTTCGTGGGCGGAGGTTACTCGCGGGTAAGTAGAATGTTTCTCAATGTCCGTCACCATTTTGTCGACCTTGACCGTTTTCCCTAATATTCGAAAATCAACCCATCCCGGACATTTTAGCCTGATACGTAAAACATTATTATCATCTATGTCTTTCAAACGAAATGGTCTAAGTAGCACATACGGAAACGCCTTTCCACAAATTACCCGAGCACAATGATAAGTTTGGCACGTAACCACGTTCTCTCGCCCAGAGCCACCGATGCGGCCGGCGAAGCTCACGGTCTGATTGATGAACAGAATTTCACGCCGGGAGTTTACCGGGTGGAGTTTGATACAAAGACATATTGGAAGGCGGAACGGCAGACGCCCTTCCACGAGCTGGCGGATGTAAGTAAAGTCTTGACTTTGCGTTTGCATGCTAAAAAAAAAAAATACATTGTCCGTCCACCACCACCAGTAGGCCTAGTTAGCAAAGACCACAGCTGCCTTGATGTGATGGTTCCCTTGTTTGTTAATCAACAGTTGAACGAACAAACGCTTGAAGCGTTTCAGTTTGAAGGCAGGAAATCTGTAGCGTTTTCTTGGCTTCATTCAGTTTAAATTCGGCACGAGTTAATGATCGGCGGTGACTTAGTGCTTACCTGATCAAAGTTTGTTCGAAAATGCGCTGGCGCCGTCGGTCGTGACGTTGTGTTTGTTTGTTTGTTCGCAGGTGGTGTTCCAGGCCCACGCGGACGGACATCGTCACTACACACTGGCCTTGCTCCTCAGCCCTTTCTCCTACACAACAACCGCAGTCGTTACGAACGCTCACGAGTAACCGCAACACACATATTTTTATTTCCCCCATCTAGGAAGTAAATGGTTAACAATACCGCATTTAGTCAGGTGCCCTGTACTGGGGCAAAATGAATAATGAAAATAAAATGATAATGACCTGCTTAGATGGGAGAGGAGAGGGCAAAACACTTCCAGCAAGGCCAACGTAGGCCAACATATCACAGATTTGCTACAAGTAAATAAATGCGAATTCATTTTCATAAAGAGACTGAAATAGAAACTACGTATGACACTAAAAGAGGCGACATGGGTATGTATGCAGTTCTACCATTTTAAAGCACCACTATAACCTTCATCTTGTCCTCGGGGTCTAAAATGACTCTTTTCAGATTTAACAGCAGTGAAACGCCCCTAAAATTAAATATTTTCAGCATGAAATTTGATTACTTTTCCCGGAGTGACCCGACCATGAAAAAAGTAAGACAATGTCAGTTTTATATTTTTATAAAATCAGTACATCAGAGTACAAATATTGTCTTGAACCTTTTTTTTTTTTTTTTTTTAACCCTGCAGTAATTCAGAAATCATAACCATAATGAAGCACCACACATCTATTACATATTTTTAAAAATATTGTTTTAGTAAAAACAAGAAGTGGGGACTTAAAGCAGTCTCTGCGCTGTGATGGAAAAAAGTTATTCACCGATTTATTGATAAACAACAGGTTGTTTCTACAGGAAAAATATTTAGGGTTAAAAATTTTATTCAAGAGGCCTTATCGCAGGGGGTCTATCACAAGGATGGGTTATTTTTAACAGTGCAGACGCAGGCTGCATGCATAATATGAAGACAATACAAGGGTTAAAATCCTGTGAAGGTGCAACTAAAGGAATTATGGTTATGACAGCCTGATCACTTTTTCAGATTTTCTTTTTTTTTTTTACTGTTGTACGAGTGCATTTGTGTGACATTACTTCATAAGCACTAAATAAATTTTACGATCGTCTATGCAACTTCAATCAGTTTGATCTGAACCTACCATATCATTGAGTGCAAATCGTTGTCTTCATATGAGGACATCTTCTAGAGAATGGAGAATGTTGGGAGGAAAAAACAAAGCCTATAGAAAGCACATCATGAATATGGCAATGGAAGTATTTATTCACATTTGTTTAAAAACAAGGTTGCAAAGTCCAACATTTTAGCTAGAAACTCTTGTCATTACACAGCAGGAGGTGAATGGATTAAATAAATTTTTTTTTTTTTTTAAATGTAGAGTGGTAATTGCATACACCTTGTAATTTGGAACACACCGTTCAAAATTCCATTCCATTAAGACTTTCACTGGGAATGTTAGCCCACAATAACAAAAACAAAACTTTTCTTTTTTTTTAAATTTATTTTTGTCTTCAATCATATCTTCCATCGAGGTCACAGTTCATGAATCAAAATCAAACCTTAAAAACATCCACACTCAAAATGACAACACCCCAATCCTTACTTCACAACCAAAAAATGTAAAAAAAACTTAAAAATAAATAAAAATTTAAAAGAGCATTTCTAAAACATCTGAAAGAAACAAAACAATAAAGGCACAGTTAAGAATACTGCAATAATTCACATTACAACATTGTAATGGTGAATACATAAAAAATAAAAAAATAAAAATAAAAAATCATTTAGGATATTTCAGAAACAGACGCAGCAAACGGACACGCCAGGCGGTCCCTGGCGAGCGGAGGACAAACGTAAACCGTTCTCAGTGTGATTCCATTGGCAGCCACTACTGCAGCGTGTCAAACGTTACGCTGAAAAAAATATGATATGATATAATATGAGCTTCTCAAAACAGTGCTCAGATTCCAAAAGCAGCCGTTTATTCTGCTCCTTAGGTGGACACAAAATAGCTTAGAAACCCAAAAAAAAAAAAAAAAAAAAACATTCATCCAACGAATATTGCAGGTAGCGGGACTGAAGACTGAAATGTGCTAAACTCCGATTCAATGCACTAGTGCCCTCATAATTAGTCTAATTGATATTTCCCACATGTGTATATGTAAGTATTGATGTACGAGTGTATGTACACAAAGTATTTTTTTTTTCTTTGAACAAGTATAGCATACGTGATGTACATTTTACAGTAGACTTTGTTTCTTCATTTCCTTCAAGTCTGGATTTTAAACTTGTTTCGTTGGTTCCAGAAATTCAGAAAAGATAATAGTTACATGGACTTTGGCACAGCTACCTTGCTAGGATTCTTTCAGTTTTATGGGCATATGTATACAACCAGGCTTGCGTAACAAAAATCAAATAAAGACTTTCAACCCACAGTTCAGCTGAAATATCAGTCTACACTGGAGGTGGGCCTTTTTTTTTTTTTTTCCTGCTGCCCAGGACAGTCCTAAATAATGGTCATCCATACCTTTCCCTTGTGGTCAGTGATTGGGTCAAGGTTCTGATCCTACAGCACACTCAAGACTGAAGTGCAGCCAGCACCACAGTTGTATCTACTAAACGGTTTGAACATGAACACTGGCGAGTGTACAAGCAAAACCTCAATGCTGGAGAAAAAAAAAAAAAAAAATACATTTTTTTTTTTCCCCCCATCACGCACGCGCACGCACACACACACACACAAAATAATAATATGAACACCGCCAAAAAGATGACAATGGGTACAATGATGTAACAACTTCCTTTTGTAAGCTTTTTTTTGGTGCTCATGACCCATATATTCATTTTCCAATGCCATTCAAGAACAAAACCGGTTGCTCTGTCATGTAGCCCTTTTTTCCTGACCTGCTGCTAGCTTAGGTTCCAATGCAATGATGCAAACCAGGTGGAAGCTCACAGTACAGCCTGTGCTATCAATGTCAGAAACATTCTGCCATTCAGCAGCAGCTGCCCCCCCCCCACCCCATAGCTGTACCCAGCAGGCCCACCTTTTAACTGCTAACCATAGAGTTTCTTTACACAGTGCACTTCAAAAAAAAATAATAAATAAAAATCCTATGCAACTTTTTAAAAAGCTTGAATTTTATATTTTATTTTTATTTTTATTTTTTTTTTTTACAAAAAATTATTTTATTTCCCTAGTAACAAAATAAATTAAGGCATGCAGAAAGTACTGTCAACCGAAAAATATTTTCCTTCAAATGTTCGGTGCACATTGTGTTTATGAATTAGACTTCCTGTACAGAAAGCCCATCATTTTATCAGCCATACATGAAAGGGCGGGTGGGGGTGGATGGGGTGGGGGGGCAAAGGTACAGCTGCCAAAACAAGATTTCGTAGAACACACTTCATAATAATTCCAATATGCTAGACAAATTTTAAATGGCAGTATTTACATGTTGCATTCATGCGAATGGTCTGACCGGTATGGTACAATATACAGCCGAAGGACTGGAAAACGCCTATTATCATACATACAGTACCAACAGGAGTGCTCGTGAAACTTAACTTCCAAAAATGTTTCTTTGTAAATTTACATCAGACCTATGCCGTACAAATCTTGAACCTTTTCCTCTTTGCCCTTAGGAACAAAAAAAAAAATAAAGAAATAAAATAGATATGCGTAGAAATACGTTAGGACAAAAACGTGATGGAGATAAGCGTGAAATGTTTTATGAACAAAATTCAAAATAAGTTACAAAATGCAGTCTAGAGCCTAAATGCATTTAAGGGTTTGCTGTGGACACCATAGTTCTTGAGGCCATCACTCCTTCCATTTGAAATATGTAGAATTTGTTGCCAGGACACACACACACACACACACACACACACACACACACAACCACACACCATAGATTTTTCCCTCCAGCAGAATCCTTCCTGAGGATAACAGTAACTTGGCAGCACACCCTTACAGTTCCAGTTAACAGTGCCCTACGGTCAAGGCTTCCTTCAAAAGGTCACAGCGGACCAGGCGCAAAGGTTCGTAAATCCCGCGCGCGGACGACGACGGACGCGCTCAGTAGTCTTCGACAGGCGCCAGATCCGGAGACAGGTCGACGGTGATGTTTTTATACAGGCCACTCAGAGTGACCTCAGGCGTGTACTTCAGGTTGTTCAAACCATCGAGGTGCTGCCTCTCTTTGGAGTACCTCAGCAACTTGTACCTGGTGAGGCAAAAACGCTAAACAATTACCAGGGTCACGAGCTGAAATCGTGAGATTCTGAAGACAAGCTGAGCAAAAAAAAAAAAAAAAAAAACAAACGACTAATAAAATCATCATCATCATCATCATCATCATCAATCATAATTTCAAGATCTGAACTTTTTTTTTTGCTCCTTTCTTCCAAGTACAAGTATGTGGTTATAAAAAAACCAATATGACAGTATATGATCTGTGACAGTCCAAACAGTAGATACGACCGTATAGGTATTACATAAAGGGCAACACTGCTTGTAATCTGAGAAGGAAGACTATCAGCAAAGAGGAGGCCATTGAACTGAGGGTCACAGTTCTGTCTGAGCACTCTCCTCACTGCTAGAGAACCGGGTCAACAATATCACTTTCCCAGAGTACGTAAAACCAGGCGTTGGACAAGTAAAACCCCCCCCCCCGAGAAAAACCCGGAGTCTAGACATCTAGACAGAGGGGTGAAAATCTTGGTTCAGAGTTCAGTTTCGACAAACAGGTTTGCCTCAGATATGGCTCAGCTTTTACGCAGGTATAGCCTGGCTATGCTACGTCCAAGTTGGGTGGAAAAACTTTGACTGTTAGTTCGTAAGTTGAATAACACTTGTCACCATCTTTACTTACCTACTCACAGAGCCAATGTTTGTGTAAAACAGAAAAATAAAAACATGAAGCTTCTTTTTTTTTTTTTCTTTTTTTAAATGAATCTCATGTCACAGATATATCCGGCAAGTACACATTGAGTTTGGGCAAGGTTGACCAGGCAAGTGTGGAAAAAACTTTTAAAACAGGAAACACATAACAGCTGCAGCTTCCTTTCCCAGTTTTCAGTAGCCCCAGGATTTAAACACTTTCATAGCAATACTTTTTTTGTTTTTGCAAAACAAACCTTTCTATAACAAACCATAGGAAATTTGGGGGAAAAAAAACAAAGAGAACAAATGAATAAAAATGAATACATAAAAATAAATAAAATCTACACCATAATATTTTGAAGAGGGGTCACTGGAGATCAATTTAAAAAAAACAAACCCACAGCTTTAACACAAAACCAAGAGTGAATGAGTGTTTCCCTTTTAAACTGTGTTTGTTCCCGCCCCACCACCCCCCCCCCCTCCCCCGTCCTGTCCCATCCCTCCCCCCCCCCCCTGTCTTGTGTACTGCAACGGTTCGGTAAGAAAAGCACAGCCCAACCTCCCTTGCAGTGGTCGAAAACAGGACAACAGCACTGACCTGCCCAAAAACTGCACCTCCCCCCGATGGTGGTGCGGGATGGACTTGTACCTTCCCACGTCCCCCTCTGGCCGGCTCACGTTGAAACCAGCGTAGTGCACTCTGGGAAACAACGAGCACAACAAGTCATTCAGGGGCATTCTCAGGGTGTCAGTGTCTACCGAAAAGTTATTTATTAATTTTTTTTTTTAAACCCATTCAATACAAATTAAGCTCCAATATAAATAAAAGAATACTGGCAGAAAATCGGTGTGCAGACAGACAAGATGGACAGCACATAACAGTGATCATCTTCCTTGTAAACCTGTCCACATACTGAATGGATCAGGGGAGCAGGGGAGCAGGGGAGCAGGGGATCCGGGGAGCAGGCTGGCAGTGATATTAAGGAGCGCCTGAACCTCGCCTCATCGGTTCGGCAAGTTTGGGCAGGCCCGACTGGGGCGGCGGCTCCCCGCCCCGTCAGCATGGAGCACCCTGCAGCTAGCCAGACGCAATGCTGCCCATCCTCTCACTGCGCCTTCCGCATGCTAGGCTAATATGGCTTTAGGTGAACTCTCACACTCTCTCTCTCTCTCTCCCCCTCTCTCGCACACTCTCTCACTCACTCTCTCTCTCTCTCGCACACTCTCTCGCACACTCGCTCACTCTCTTACTCTGGCGAGATTAATGGCGATTGGCTGCCCGGCACACTTGTTTTACATGGGGGGCGGAAGTGCTTTAACGCTCTTAAAAACAATGTTTTGGAACACACAACATTTAATTTGTTGACTTCAGAGATCAGGCTTTGATTGAGTTTTTTTTTTGTTTCTTTAAGCGTCTTTGATGTTTAAATAAAAGGAAAAAAAATAAAAAAATTTAACTGACGAACACAATTGGCCTAATTCCTGGAACCACGGTAACAGCCAGTAACGTGATCACACTACAGCACAGGTCTATTAAGTCCAGTCCAGAGGACATGGTGAACAGTCCTGGGGTCATTAGTGTCCGATCGGTCACTGACCTGTTCCAGAGATCGTCATCCTCCCCTCCCCAGCCCCAGAATGCATTGGGAAATCCATTGATCTTCCGGAACTGCTCCACGGTGAGACCGCTCACGCCGCCAAAGAACTCACTGTAGGGAAGACTGACGAGAAAACAGCAGAGAGTCACCAAACACACCCCACCGTTAGCCGTGAGCACATCGAATACAACCCCAGAACACACCATCTACAACCCCAGAACACACCGTCTACAACCCCAGAGCACACCGTCTACAACCCCAGAGCACACCGTCTACAACCCCCAGAGCGCACCGTCTACAACCCCCAGAGCACAGCGTCTACAACCCCCAGAGCGCACCGTCTACAACCCCCAGAGCGCACCGTCTACAACCCCCAGAGCACAGCGTCTACAACCCCCAGAGCACAGAGAGAGTGTGTGTGTGTGTGTGTGTGTGCGTGTGTGTGTGTGTGTGTGCGCGAGCGAGCGAGCGTTTTATATCAGTAAACCCAGGCGACCAGCGAGAGACTCACATGTACATGTATTTGTCGAGCTTGGCAGCGAAGTGCCGGGGCATCTGCCCGCAGCCGTAGTAGTTGCGGTCGTTCTCGGGGATGTGGTCCACGTCGTGGAAGACCAGGCAGTCCCAGTCCAGGTCCTTCATGGCCTCCTTGAAGCCCACGTTGAACAGCATGGCCCGGTTAAAGGGTTGGGTGCCGGTCTAGGGAGGAAGTGACATCACAGTGACATTTACAAAACGAGACAAAGCAGCGGTTCGTCCGTGTAGAAGCCGTACATGGCGCGTGCGCACGTCCAGCGAGATTAAGATCGCTAGACTGGCTATTCAAATGCATTCATGTCACAGACGCCACAGCGTGAGTCAATAGGCATGAACCGCAGCGCTTGACACAGAGTAACCCTACACTCCGGAGTCTGGAAATGTAGGCGTCTGCAGCGCCTGGCAAAAGAAGACCAGCAGGTGGCAGCACTGCTACACAAAACATGTCTGGTGTCGAGACAAAAAATAAGCAAACATAACGTTAAAAAAAATACACAAGGGCACATGCATACACAATTTCTTTTTTTATTTATTAATTAATTTTTTTTAAAGGCCAATGCAAACAGAAAGGAAACCCTCACTAAGCAGCACGTTTAAAGGAAGAAAGAGAGGTACCTGCTCGATGACGTAGAACGCAAACTGCAGGCGCTGCCTCTGCAGCATGGGGGTGAGGTGCTGGAACAGGATGGGCAGGTGCTCGTGGCGGTTTCGAAAGGGAATGAGAACGGCCACCTGGCGCAAAATAAAAAATAAAAATAAAAAAATTCACACAATTTCAGACACAAACCGATTCCACCGCGAAAACCGGTCACACGCGTGTCACATGACCTGGGCCAGACAGGAAGCAGAGAAAAAGGTACAACGGCCACACAGGACATCCAAACGGACGAGCCTTGTCATCGGCACGTCATACCGTTAAACGATCATCACAATCACAGGGCAGCGTTTGCGCACAATTTTTAACTGCCGATGTCGAGCGAGCACGTCTCCCAACATTAAACTCTGAAACAGTTTAAAAATGCACGTCGTGCTAAATTTCCTTTTATGAAGAAACTGAACGATTCGATCCTTTCAAGCCAAACTCCAAACATTCATGCAAACAAAAAATAATTTATTTTTTTTTATAATTCTTGCGCTGGGTAAGTCCGCCAACCTTCCAACGGGGTCTGCAGTCTCGAGGTTTCCAGTGTCCCCCAGACTGGACGTTCAGGTGCTGGGAAAATCTAAGCTGGATCTCCTCCATGGGGATTTCAGTCATGTTCACATCGATGTGACCCTCTGTGAGGCGAAACAGGGGGAAAAATGTCAACATAAGAGCTCAAAGCTACAGTAGTCGGAAATTACAGTCCTAGAGCAATCAGGATATTAAATAAGAGTTTCAAAATGATGTTTCGTTGGAAAAAAAAAAAATGTATCATATATTACATCCTATGGCTTACAGTGCTTCCAGATTTAACACAAGCTTCTAAAATCTCTGCTCAGCTTGTCAAATAATTGTCTAATAACTCAATCCACATATATGCAAGCATTTGAAAACAGCGTCTTATGATCATAAGCTTACAAATCTTCAAATTCCATTTTTTTTTTTAAAAGATTCATTATACAAATAGGCTATAACAGGGCAGCTCAACCCTGTTCCTAGAGATCTACCATCATGTAGGTTTCCATTCCAACCGTAGTATCAAAGCACACCTCACTCAACAGCCAGAGAGCTAATTGAGCTGCTAATTAGCTAAAATCGGGTGTGCCAAGCTAGAGCTGAAATGAAAACCTACAGGACAGTAGATCCCCAGGAGCAGGGTTGGGCAGCCCTGAGTCACACGGCGTAGGAAGGGTTACGTGCGTACATAACGCAGGGCCACTTCCTGTGAGAACGCCATCTAAACACACACAAGGCTCGACAGGGCGCACATTTGAATCTATTCAAAGCCCGGAGCCCAATACGGAAATTTGGCGACAGGAGGAGTCGCGGGCGGAGTCACGGGTGGAGTAGTCGCGGTCGCTCCTGGTCGCGGAACGACGTGGGAAGTGGTTCCGGGGATACGAGCCCGGAAGAGGGAACGCGTCTGGCTGGAAACTCTTAATTTGGTGCCCATAAATTGGCGTGAAACACAGCCGTTTGTTGTGAAAACAGGCAGCAGTGGTAATGTAGCGGTACGGCGTTTCTGTGCGACAGGCCGATTTGTAGCGGGGGGGGGGCAGAGAGCAGGTTTCTATCTTGACATGGGATTAAGAGATTAGCAGAGCTACAATTTTTTTTATAACGAGAGGATTTTAGACCATAAGAGTTCAGGAAAGGTAAAACAACAACATCACCGATTCCACTGCAAAAGAGCAATAGTGCACATTAAATTAAATTGTTCGGCATGACAACATTCGTGCCCAGTCTCAGAGGTTCTCAGTCCGATAATTTTCTGTATAGTTTTGGAAAAACAAAAATCCACCAGCACAGGCGGTTTTAAAAAATTAGCTTTTTATCCATTTCATATATATACATAATTTTTTTTTTTTTTTTTAATCTGATCCAAAAACAGGGATCAATATGAATTTCCATGTAAATGGATCAAGCCCTTCTCTTAAGCCTCTTTAACCAAGCTGCAGAGGGGACTCATTTGATCCTCTCCAATTAGCTTGCATTCATGACTCATGCTGCACAAAATCAAGGCCTTTCCCAACACAGCGATGTGCCCAAACAACACAAAACAGCCTAAATGTTTTTTTTCCTCCATTTAAGCCAGTTTTTGGCTGGACCGCAACAGCGAATAGGGCCAGCCCTATAAACACAAATGTCTGTGACTGAGTGACTGAGTGATGAAGTTACACCAATGGCCGGTCGAGTTATGAAGTTACGCCATTGGTCGGCCGGTCCAGCTATATACTGGGTTAGGACCTGGTCTTGTTTCCCCCAGTTTTGCATACGCAACATCTGCAAAGTGTAGAACAATTATTCAGCGGCTCCTAAACAACAGCGGGAACTGACAAGCAGAGATACTCCCGTCTTCCCGTATAGCACCAACCGAGCGAGCGTTTCAACTCTTCGAATCACGCAGAAGCAGATTTTGGGGGGGGGGGGGGGCGCAGGACTTACTCATAGAAGGTAGTTTCTCGGGGCACGGGAGATCGCGTGCAATGGTGAAATTTTCGGGGAGATATGCGGTGGGGTGAACGATGAATTCGCTGGAGTTACTGCCGTCAGGGTAATCTGCAACAAAGACATGGACGACAAACATTTAAAAAATAAACAAACAAATACAGCTTAAATGGTTATTAATGTGCACCCTTGTGCACTAAAATAGTGTATGCTCCTAAACTGATAATCATCCTAAGGGTAGATATAAATACATTGGCTCAATAACTGCATGGATTACCCTTGAATACACTGAACAAAGAAGAAAAATAAACCACAAAGTCACATCTGCTAATAATTATTTAAGACCCATGAAAATAACAAATACCTCTGACGTTGGCGGATTTGTGAAACAGGGTTTGCAACGGTCAGCTCATACTGGCCAGCAGTGTGTCCTCCCAAGATGCACTGCACTGCTTCACTCCCTTACATTTATTTCAGAGACTACACACACTTCAGTTCTAATCAACTTGGATAATGTGCATTGACCGCTTACTGCAATATTGTTTTACTGAAGTTATGGTGCCTTAAATTTTGGGGAAAAGTTCATCTCTTCCAGTTGTGGACAGGGTGGGGGGGGGGGATTCTCAAGCACGTATCCCCCAATTAATGAGGGAGCTGCTTGTGACACCATATTTGTGAACGCAAATCAGGGCTGCTCCATAAATCATTAAGCAAGGGGGCCCACAAAGTTATAAACAGACCATAATATTTATTTCACATTTCAGGCTCTTCTTCTCTGCACTGCGTATGGACATGTGAAATGAAGCCTTCAAATTTTGTGCGCAAAAAAAAAAAAAATTTTTTAATGTAAAAAAATCACCCCTGTGCTTTATATAGAGTTAGCCATTAAAATACAGCCCGCACTGCTGCGAGATAGAAATGGATAACCGCAGGCCCCACAGCATACCCACCGGTGCCGTTCAGCGTGCTGTTCTTATTGGTGTACGATCTGATCATGTGACCGATCGTCCGGACGTTGTCCCTGAGCATCATGCCCTGGGCTTGGACCATGAAGTAGTAGGTGTTGGCTGAGAAAGAGGCAGAAGAAAACACGTTTCAGAGGCGGCCATGTTTAATTCATCGCCGCGCGTTACGCAACAACGCTCAACCCTTTATGTGCTCCGGTTATTTTTACACACACATTCAGAGCACACAGATTAAAGTCTGTGGATCTTCATTTCTGACAATATTACTCTGGCGACACTGCGCAATAAAGCAAAAGCCGTAAATAAGGAAAGAAGAAACACAGAATCTGGAAATAAAAAACGGGTATAAAAGTGAAAATATAACCCATTTACAGGGTTTAGCTCCCCCGTCAGAGATAACTGAAATATGCATCGAGAACAGCTTGAATCCCTGCTGTAACACTGAGGGATGCTACCATGAGACGGAACCTGACCTGCTTTTTAAAAAGAAAAAAAAAAAAAACATGCTGTTGTACATCTCACTCTCTCTCTCTCACGCACACGCACGCACGCACGCAAGCACACAGCTGAGCTGCAGTGTCTGCTGAGTTTACATTCACATACAAAAAAATTACTTTATTTTATTTATTGTTTTTAATCAGTAACCAACTCAGACCCAAAAAGCCAAGTGAGCAGAGCCAACTGCCCCCAATTAACTGCTTTATGTTTCAATGAATCAATTAAATTCTTCAGTGAAGTAACAGTGAAACCCAACAGGTCCTACAGCTCACCAGGGCCAGGGCGACATAACACCGTGCGAAATATTCGACCGACGAAGTGCCTGCCTGCCCCAGCTGCACAGGATTCCACTCAGCTGATTGGCTGACCAGGTGGGAGGCAGCTCCTGGCTGCAAGCATTGTGGAGAACGGCATTGTGGAGTGTGCCCTCTACCATCTACACCAAACGGGCAGGCCAACCCAGGCATTCCAAAGTCAGGTATCTGGTATCCGGTGAATAGCGTTCCCAATTGCAGTCAGCCATCGTTTTCCCTCACCCTCATCCAGCAACAGCTGCCCCAAAATAAATTCCTGCTAACACCAATGTTAAAGCCTCGCCATTTTGCCACAATGCAGCAAAAAGCGGCATTTTCTTTTCAGCAAAACCATAAACCTAGATTTTCTTTCATGCTAGCGTGCTAGCAAGTCGAAGAACGGCTTCCAGGCCAAGTAGTAATGTCCATCCCCTCGGTTTGCATTCGGTAGAAGGGGAAACCTGTGACTGGCATCACCTGTGAGCACCTGCCCCTGTTTTACTCTTTAGAAAAGCAGGTAGCCTACACCTGGAGCATATGCAGTCGTTTGGGGCTCTCTCTCTGCACTCACTACAGGTACAGAGCTGTCCGAGAGCTTTTTAAATCAGGGGGACACAGCCAGCTACGCTTCTACATACAAAACAAAAACCCAGGCTGGTATTCCCCTTTAGTCCTTCAACTTTAGCATCTCATTTTGCATTAGCATACACACAGCATAAATTAGTAAGTACTACAACCAGACAGACCATACCGTTTACAGGAAATCTCAACCTGCTTTTGGCTGGGAAGTGAGCGAGCGAAGCCAAGCCCCGGTCCTCGGTCTAGTGAATCATTTATTACCAACCATGCAGAGGCAGGCGCAAGGGCATTTACGCGCGCGCACAACATTCGCACCTCTCGCGCTAACGCAGCTAAACCGGTTCAAGCCCCTTCCCACGCTCGGTAACCTCGGACACAGGAATCCCCATGATGCAAAAGCAATCGTATACGGACAACCCGTCATTCCCGTTCGTTCAGGCTGCGTGTGGCGGACCTCTTGTGCTAATGAATACTCCGTCGTAGTGCGTTTCACGCAACTTTTCTTTCTTTTCTTTTTTTTGACCGAGACTTACGCATGAAGGACAGAGACAAAATTATATTTTATCGAGTCAGAAACGAAACGAACATGCGCCAGGTCACTACGAAAAGCGTGTTTTTTTTCTTCATAAAAACTGCGTTTTATTTCGGTTGCGGTCATGCACTAAATTAAAGTCCCATGCATGAGCGCAGAGGTTACTCTTTCATTTCCTTGTCATTTTCTAATGGTTTAGGAAGGATGAACTATCAGTATTTCCAATTACATTGCTGAAAGTTTTTTTTTTTTTTTTTTTTTTAATGCATGGAGCTTCTTAGAGCTCACCTCACTAGTAGAATACACAGCCTCTTCTAGAATTTGCATTTTAGGGGGAAAATTCAGCCTGCAAACACATCCAGCAAGTCTTGCTTCCCGATACAGTGGCTGAGATACAAGCCTCAGCAAAATTTTCTGCTCAAAAAAATATAAACTTTTTTTTTTGTTTACTGAAAACACGAAATGAATTCCCCACTAGACATTGACCTAGACGTCCCATTGGTGGCACGCACGCACGCACACATGCACACACTTCGCATATAGGGGCACACAAGGAACAAAAAGCAAGCGGCCATCTTGACTGGCAGCAAATGCTGTATCGTGTTGGCGCTGTGCAAACACACGTGAGAAGTACAAAACTCCTTCTGATGCATAAGCCAGCAACAACAAAAAAATTATATTCCCCAGCATCTGTCTGCACTTCATACCCACGCAATATATTATCCAAATGGAAAATTAATGGTGAACATGCATCCACTACATGTTCGTCACTCTTGTTTGTAAAGCACCTTTTCTGCATAAGATAACAACAGTGTGGCAGATGACCGAAAAAGAAAGATCAGTTCTGCTTGTGTAAGGATAATGTGCTCCGGTTTTCCATCGCACGCATTTGTGTGTGAGCGTGTGATTGTGTGTGTGATGGGCGAGGTCGAAGCAAACGCAAACATCCACCGCTAATGCAGCACAGCTGGCACAACAACAGCATCACTACCTGGAGCATCCGAAAAGAACAGAGGACAGGAGGCGGGGGGGGGGGGATAAAAAGAGGAGAACAAAAATAGAGACGTGTACCACCGTGACCCACTTTCTGTGACAAAGCCTCACTCACCCATTCAAATAGCTTGCTGTTTCAATACAGCAGGTTTTTTAAAAAAGTTTTCTTTTTTTTCCTTTTCTTTTTTTTTTTTTAAATCACCACCAAGACAAATCAAGCACTGGACACAACTTTTTATGAAATGACCAAAAAAAAAAAAAACCCCCACCAATTTCTGAGTTACAGCGACAGAAAGAGACATTCCCAGACACACTGAACACTCTGGAGGACAGGATAATAGAACGCAGGCGCTTGGCTAGATACACCAAGAATTTACGCCTAACAGACCTTAGTCCTAAGCACATGGGATGCCAGTGTTTTTTCATATTACATCAGCCACTGATATGGAATTCATGGCTGTTATTCCATAGTTTCACATTCCTCAAAGTATGTTTTTTTTTATTTTTTTATTAGCAACAGCACTAGAGACTGTGAAGGATAGATATGCTTATTTGGAGCAAGAACTTGCCTTTTGGAGATTCACACATACATAAACATTCGCCCCAGCACGATAATTGTGAAACGTAAACTTCTGAAGACAAACGATCTGGAACAAAACGAGTGTGTGTGCAACAGCTAAATAATGCATGCTAAATACTGGCAGCAGTGTGGTGTGGTGCGGTGGGACAGGGGTCTTGCGTCTGATAGACTGGCAACTGGAGATTGTGAAACTTCCCCAAATGCAAATGTCAAAAATTTCCCCAGAAGCTTTAAACCAGAAGTGTCCGATCTTACCCAAAAAGGACGAGCGTGGGTGTGCGGGTTTTTGTCTTAGCCTAGTACTCTCAAGAACTGATTCAACTACGTAACCAAGCATGGTCAAGACCTTGATAGGAAGAATCAGGGGACCTTGGTGCAGGGCAAAAACAAAAACCTGAAATCAGCCATCTCTGACATCCAGCGAATGCCACGGGCATCCTAATGCACTGCTCCTGCATCAACCCAGCCTCAATTAAAATAACCTGGTCATTCACGTCAACCAAAAGGAACACCCAAAATACAGTGACTCATTGCAACCCCCTGCTTCCCTGTCATACGCCGGACATTAACTAGCCTGTATAAGCTGTTTGTTTTTTTGTTTTGTTTTTTTTGTTTGGACACGTGCTTAAAAAAATGCCTTGGAAACAGCGCGCGCATCACTGGCCTGCCGTGGTAGTAAAAGAATACATTCGACATACAATACATTCACCTGGACGTAAATACAGGAACAATTTGCATAAGTTTAAACGGGGTCGTCTTGTGCATTACGCAAATCAGTTTTTTTTTAAATGTAAAACTTGATTTTCACATCGCCTTAACGTAAAACCTAAATTATAAACAGGACAAAATTAAGATGACACTACACAGTCATAGAAAGGCTTTGCGCCTTAAGTAACCAGCTGGCCATATATATATATATGTATTCTAATCAGGCTCTCGGAAGCGGATTTAGCTTGCAATGAATTATCTTCAGCGCATGGACGGGAATTATTAATTTGTGTTATTAAACTAATCATGTTGGCAAAGCGCGGACTAAAGCCTTTAGTAAAGGCGACCAATCATTGCGATTGCACGTGCCCACATCAGTTGCTCAGCAGCCAGCTAGCTACACCACAACAAGACGATATTAAATTTGTAATCACACATTGTATTCCAGCAACTTGCACATTGTATTATGCATTCATTTAATAATTTTTTTTTAAATAACAAATTTTCTCTTTTTTACTTTGACTGAAGTCTCAAATGATATGCGATTGATTTTAAATATACAATTTAAAAAATTAGGGAAAGAACATTAGCTAGCGATTGGCTAGCTAAGCGAGCAGGTGCCTTTCAGGTACACCATCTTCGTCTACCGGCGCAGTCAAGTTACCTAGCTAGCTAGCTACCCAGTAACTTACCTAGCCAGCCAATTTGCAATGTAAGGTGCGGCACAGTACATTTTCCAATATCAGAACAGCAAAATGTGCCAACAGAATTGTTAAAAAAAAATGTCTTCTCTTTTTTATATATACATCGATTTGAAAACACTCACCTATTCCAGGGGCAACATAAATGAAATAAAGGCAAGATGTAGACATGGAGAAGAAGAAGATGAAGGCCAGGAACGAGCGGTTGGACATCCGCAGCAGCCGCCTCCAATTCATATTTGCGTAGATGCGCGAGTTAAGGCGAGATAGCTAGGTAGCTAGTTTGCTAGCCAACAATCCCATACACGATCTCGTTTGAGATGCCGAAATGCTGAAAGCTGGAATTACATCGGTCATCCAATGATCATATCGGACATCCAAGACTTATTGATATAGTCCGCATCGTTGTGGTGAGCGGAGGCAGCGAAATTGCTAGCGTTAGCTATGTGAGCTCCGATAGCTAGCGTGTTTGATAGACTGCAAAACGATGGCTATTGCTTCCCTGGACAAGAAATTTCCAGATTGAAAGCCAGGCCTAAAATCAAGCACCGTCCGAACATCGTCGCCAAGCCATGCTGCAAGCGTTAAGAATATAAAATGAAAAATATTGTTATTAACGTTAATCTCTCGCAGATTAACATGTTGCTTGTTGTTTAGGATTGTATATTCCTTCTCCGGCAATAAAGGTTTAAAATTCAATATGGGAAAACGGGTCTCAGCTTCCTCCTCCCACTCACTGACTCGCTGATGTTTCCAAAACACTCGCACACTTCCACGCAGAGCAAACGCGCCCGAGATTAAATATATTCATTGGAGACTGGATTGCTAGTGCGAAATGGTCTGCATTTACGAACGAGATTTACGAGGCTACAACCGCAAAAATGTGCATTCGTCTAACATTTTTAGCACACGGTCCCGAAAATAAATTCACTTTTTCATTCCAATTTATTTCTTGCTGGCGTTGCAAACCTGGTTTCCGGTGGGTGTACCCGAGCCAAATCACCCCGCCCTTTTTCCAGCATCACCAATGCAGCCAAACGGACTCTGTTTAGGTAAGAGGACGCAGCCAGCTGATTTATGGGTACTTCGGAAATCTACGTACGGAGTTGCTGGTTGAAGAGTTTAGGCTAGTTTGCAGACAATATGAGATCTGATGTTAAAGTCTTTTACGGAGGTACATTTACGTTTTGAAGGCCTACGCCCTCTATTGTCCAGAATATAGCGCACCTGCGTGAAACCATTGAGAATCTGGCGTAGAGAGGTGGTGCTGAAGAGACGAATTGACTGGCCTGTACAGTAGCAGCCGTCCACTGACTGTGGTCAGTGTCGTCCTGGTGATTCGATGTTTGAATGGAATATGTTTAGGAGAGGGAGTTCAGACAAAAGTGAGGTTGGGTAAAAAATGTTTTAGAAAGGCGCCTTGGACTTTCAGATTCTGAATAGGCAGAGCAGTGTTACACTCAGATAATGTGGGGTTATCTTCAAACCGATATCTCCCCGCAGGAATTACATTTTTGAGTAGCAATTTTTTTTTTTTTTAAAGTCACGTATGCCTGAATGAGATCAAATGACTCAAGCTGCTCTTTCGCAATCGCTTGATTCGTTTAACCATTTCAGGCTGAGCGAAAACTCAAAGCGCTGAAACCAGACATTATGCAGAAATGCAGGTGGGCTTCATGAGCACGGAGATACTCTCCGTTCTTTCGACGCTTGGGGGGAAACCATAATATTGGGTGTAGAATCGTTCTTGTGCCTATGGAAATCATTTTATGTACTTTATTATTTACCTTTAATTTAATTGAAATGTTAATATATTGCCTCAGAATAACAGACATGTAATATTTTATATGTTCCTGTATATATTCCATAGGTACCGGTAAAGAAACTGAAATGTATTTATTTTCTTACAAAGAAATCTATCAATCAAAATAAAACTAAGTAGAAATGAGTGTGACGACTTGCGTCTTATTGAGTGTGACTTGACTTTTACATGGTTCTTACGAATTTAGACGTGCTTGTGCCGTGAATGAATGGCGGAATTTGGTAAGTGACTTGGTAACACCTGCTTGTTACTTTGTCCATGTGTAGCAACATAACAGACTGTTTCTGTTCAGTTCAAATAAGCCCACAGTCCTGTATGGCTACACAGCAAAATGTGAAGTGTACAAACTCTGATAATCAAAGTACTCTTAACCCAAACAGAGTGCATATTGTCACGTTTTGGGCTCGTATACACTGCTACTTAATTCAGCAGAAGGGATTTTTATTTGAAATATGAAGACAATTATTAGTAATATTTACGCATAACAACTCCGGCTTCGACACCTCGATAATTATCAACTTGTGTTTAGTTATCATTACTCTAGTTTTCAAAAAAAAATGGTAAAAAGAATGGTAAAAAGAACAGAAGATGTGTTTGATGTTGTTGACAGGAGATTTAACTGATCTTTGAACATGACCTGTCTGGTCCATGCCAGTCAGTGTGACCAGCAGGTCAGTCAACCCAGACACCACAGTAAAGTGACAGACCTGCACGGAAAATCGAACTGTAGACTTAAGTATACCTTTCATGGGTTGTGCCATGGGCCAGGTAATGCTCTTTCTTTAGGTGATGCATTGGTTTTTTGTCTGGAATGATACGGTGTTGCTTGTGGTTTGAATTCTGTTCTATGCTCTGGGTAACAGGAGTCTTGAGTCAGTAATCTGGTTGTCACAAATATTGTGAGGAAGGAGATATTTTGTTGAGACTGGAAACATTAGGCTGGAAGATGATAACACCTTGCAGCTTGACTTCTTCATTTTATTTACTCATGAATTTGCAAGTTTCATCTTCCTGTTTTTCTGCCTCGCATCTGACTGGAGTCGATGATAACAGCAAATCTACCCTGATAGCGAGGCAGCACTGTAGCTGACAGGAATGCATCCGGTCAGCTCAGGCTGACTTTATACACAGCATAAGAGAAGGAGAGAAGAATGGACTCTCATTAAAACCCTGTCGGCCTTCCAACCGTGCTGCCTGGGCTGCACGTAGCTCCCAGAAACACAACTGGAAGAACTCTCCAGTTGGGCAATTTCTGCAAGTTGGCATATTCATGATGCAAGTCAACATATTTATACTGTTTATACATTTAAGCATATTTTACCTATGGCTACCTCTGTTATGCAAAACAGCCCCCTTAAAATGTACAGGGTGCCTTTTCTCTTTTGGAGAGGACCCTCTTACCATGAGATGACAGGATGACACCAACTAAAGCACCAGCCAATCAGATGGTTTCTCTTCTGCGTGACATGAATACCCTTAACCAAATTCAGGCATTTACACAAAAGGTAAATGGAATATCAGACACTGAAAGACTGGGTCTCAGTTTCCCTCAACTATGATGTGTACAATGCAAACAAGAACATTCGGAGACAGCTGGGGATTTTAACCACAATGCCCAGCACCCCATTGTCTGGTCTGGTGTCCGGTGAGGGGCGGGGGAGGGGGGGCGGCGAGGGGGCATTGCCAATGAATGGTATTACTTTACTATTTTGAGAGAATCAGCTTCCAGCTTGCAGTGCATGGCCATTCCTGGTCTGGTCTTGTTATGCAATTCTTGGTGCTTAAAATGGTGGTATTAAATAGGCTGAGATGTCCTGTCCAGCTTTTAAATTCAGTATCAAATGTTTTGTTTCAGCTCTGAACTTGTGGTATTTGTGGCACACAGTAGTACGTTCTGATATAGGACCTTGTACACCTGACGACATTTTGTGATCCGATCCATGTCTCCACACACAATGAGATCTGACCAGCTCCCAAGATGGTGGAAGATGCATTGACTGAGTTCATGGCCAAATGCAAATTCATCAACAAAGGAGCATTTGCATTGGGTCACTGTATGGCTTACCACTGTACCAATTACCATCATTTAACTGCCAGGTATAAACAGGGTCTTAATGTCACATTATGCCAGATGAACAAGAAAGAAAAAAAACCAGCACAGCTTACGCCAACTTTTCAAGCTAGTGTATTATTTTAATGAGGAAACACTGAAAGCTGAAATTATTGTGAACACTTCAGGAAATGCATTTCTGAAGTAAGCAGAAGTAAAAACAAAATCAGCTGCACAGAAGAAACCCTCAAAGAAAAATTACTGGAGAAGAAAAACGATGTCACTGACAAACAAGCATGGCCAAGAATTGCTATCGTTGTGATCTCTTAAGCTTTAGACTTACCCACGGTGACGCCTGACCTTTTATTCAAATTCCAACATCACCATCTAGTTAAATGTACTATACCCTGTGGGTAATTAATTTCAGAGTGTGTGTGTGTGTGTGTGTGTGTGTGTGTGACCTCCTGAGGATACTATGTTGCGACTGGCGAATTACACGGCTACAGATCTGAGGTATTTTAACACAGAAGCCATCAACCATTCCAGGCTTTGTACATTTTATTCATTTATTCGTTTATTTAAAAGGAACAAGTACACATTACATTGACACTGTAGCCGATGCAGTATTGGGTTTCCTGTGCATGTGCATATTGTCAGCATCTGATCAACTCCACACAAACACGCATATAGGCAGTATCTAATCTGCTGTGCATGTGTATCTAGTTGAAGTAAATATCCTTCTTTTGATGGGACTTGGTAGTGCATCTAAAAACAAAAGAGACCCTTTATTACATATTTGGCTCTGTTTCTCAGCCACACTCCTGACAGGTTTAGTTCAAAGGCTTGGTCACCACCATACTGTTACATAACCATGGTTATACATTAGTTTAAAGTTCACCACGATGAGGATTTTGTTTAGTACTCGGATACACACTTGCGTTGCTATGAACGCGCAGAAGGAAAATGTGTGTTCTCACTGACTTGGCATTTGTTTGTTTGTTTTTGATTCTTTTCTTCTTATGGCGATGCTTTGCACTAGCCATTGCTGGAGGGAAGCTCGTCCGATGGGCTTCTCCGTGCACGCTGCTGCTACATTAATGCGTCGTGCCAGGTGGCACGGCCTCGAGGCCTGTTAAAACACCGGAGCGATCTCCGGGTCGGATTACACAGCCCTGCACGTTAGCAACAAAAACAAGCCTTACCTGATACCCATGATTAATTCCCCTCTTCACACAACAGCTGCTGCTTCTATTAAAATTTAATTCTTTAAGCATATATAATTAAGCTTCTGAAGGAATGCGAGGCATTGCCTGAAGTTATATAGGCCAATAATGCTATGCTCAGAACAACTTCAAACTGTCTTTTTTTTTTTTTTTTTAAGATAATCAATGGCACTTCATAAGTGATCTTTCATAAGCATCTTTTACATGTTTTCTGTCCCTGTTTTGAAAGTGGTATACTGAAATAAAATATTAACTATGAAAAGGACTTGACATGAGTGATTATGGCAATTATGGGGCAGTCCTGTGGGTATAGATAGATGCATAATTTGAGGATTAGAGGAAAATTTATTAGTTAAATAAAATGTATTATTTATTTTTTTATTTAACATCAATTTAGATGATAACCTCTTAGGACCTCAGTAAGAAAATATTTCCAATTTCTAAAAAATGTAAAATGTGTGTGATGAGAAAGATTGCATTCGTGTGGAAACATATAAGAGATGGAATGCCTGTGTGTGTGTGGGGGGGGGGGTGTATACACATATAAACAAAATACGTATTTAAACCCAGATGTTTTTTTTTTTATTCACTATAGCACTTCACAAAACATTCAGAAATATTTTTTTTAATGTGGATATTAACCCTAAATGCTCATTTTACCATCAAAATAAAACAAATCATTTTTTTTAACGACCGGCACCCTGATTGATGAAGCAGCATTTACAAATTAGCTGGAGTAAACTGCACTGAGTAAAACCCGGAACACCCTCCCAAATCTGGAACATGGACTGTAGTAAAAAGAGCTGTTTCAGGTTTTACTCAGTGCATCTATCCAGCTAACTCAGTGATCGTGATTTGTGTAATACCCTCCTGGGCAGTTTGCAATCTAGGATATGAAGAGACCTCTGAGCTCTGCAGAAACCATACAGTGTACACGGATCACAATGTGTGGAGGTGAGTCATTACTGGTTGTCATCCACTAGATGGCAGTGTTTTACAAGATTATTATTATTATTATCCATCCATCCATCCTTCCATCCATTATCAATACCCGCTTATCCTGGGCAGGGTCGCAGGGGTGCTGCAGTTTATCCAAGCATGCATTGGGCGAGAGGCAGGGCATATTAATTATTATTGCTGTTGTAGTTGTTGCTGCTGTAGTTGTTGTTATAAAGTGGAATTTCCTAACTGTCATTAACTATCATTATCATTGTCAGCGTTTACCTATTGCCTTTCATGTGACTGACCTAAACCACAACAGCCATCCCATTCATACTGTCACTGCACACTGGTGAGAGAGACTGGTGAGTTTTGCTCACAGTTGGAATTCCGACCATTCCCTACACATTCTGCTTCATTTTGACAGCTCCACTGTGAACTGTACATATAAATGAAAAACTGGTCGTCGTATTTCCTGGTCCTATGCACAGCATCATAATGTGAAGTCGTACGTACGTAAAATGCTCAGTGGTGCCTGAAATTATAACCCCCTACACCTGTACATACCGTCTCACGCACCAACTCATCCAGACGCGGTGGGCTTGCAGATCAATAGAATGTTTTCCTTCCTGCCTCTAGCTCAAAACTAATGCTTTTAGCACACTCTAGAGGTCAGACTGGTTGATACCATCACCCATTTCAACTTGAGCATGCCCAACGCAGCAAAGTTACGATCGTTCACGGTCTATAACAAAAAACTAAAAAAAACAAAGCCGTTGCCAATTTTCGCATCATCTTTGACATTAAATCTTTTTTTTTTTATTCAAGGTTAATGGAGGCTTTTAATCTCTGAAGCGGTAACCGGGAAGCTCAGTTGAAAGGCTGAAAGCCGAAAACTACCATGACTGGCAAAGATGTGTGGGGTGCTTGTTTTCATAAACTGACGAAAGGCAAACAAACATATCGTACTCACATTAAAAAAAAGTAGTTCTAACAGTAACAGTCAAGAAATGTGTCTCTTCAATTCATTGATTTACATTCCCCAATGCGACGCTGAACAGAAATATGTATATATTTTTTACGTTTATAAACGAGGGTTGTTTTCTGCCTTAAACAACTTCTTAGAAGAAATCAGTGTAAATAGGAATTCAAAAATGTTTTATTTCATGTGATGTTTTTTTTTTTCTGTAAGCACCAGCTGTGTGAGATGTGCAGAAAACTCTGAACTGGGTCACGGGACACTGGCTGTGTAAAGGCTGTCACAGAATGCCACCAGCTATGCCCAAAGCCTGCAGATTGCATGTGGCAGCACAATGACGTAAATAAAAAAAAAACAGAGAAAGAAAAGAAAAACCTTGCACTCATGTCACTTGTGGTACAGAGACATTGCAGAGACACCCTATGTGACGGTCTAAATCGGCTGCTAAAGCTTGAATTATGTCCTCTGGGGTTTTTTAATATATATATATATATATATATATATAATATATATAATATATATATATATATAAACAAATTTTATTTTTTTGTGTCACTATGCAGAAAAAAGAAAGAGAAGAGAGGATGGGGAAATAAGCTTCAAACATTCAGGAAACTGAGCTTCGCCTTCAGTACAGCGCCCTCGCGATCCCGAATGAGATCGTATTGATGTGGAACGGGACGGGGGCCGTTGCAGGTGGCTCTGCGAAAACTTCCGTTGCGATGGCGGGCAGGCACGTTCTGCTCAGCTCGCAGCAGCTGTATTTATCCGCATGTGAGCTCCAGTGACTGAGGTGAGAGACTGAAGGTAAAAAAAATAAATAATTAAAAACCTCCCCCCCTCCCCTCCCCTCCCCTCCCCATCACTCTCGCCCTCTCTCTGATGTTTAATTGTCTTTTGTGGATGTAGTAGGGCAAGTGTGAACCACGGCGCCACAGGCATCAATGTGATAAGAGAGCAGGTGAACGGGGTAGCCTACGCAGCGGTCTGGGAAGCGTGCAGCTCCCCGATACGATTCCGCAATTAAGGCTCTGAAGTGAATGCGTAATGCCTGCATCCGCACACGAAAGGAGAGCGTCGAGCGGGGAGAATAACAACCGCAATATCTCGTGCACTTCTTCCATTATTCATGAAGCTGCCTATTTTAAATTGACGCTCGTCTAGAACAATCATTAGGCTACTGAATTAATGAAAACACTGAAAGCGTGGCGTGGATCGGCGCATCAGAAAGTGAGCAGTCTACTAATAGGAATAGCTTGGGCAGCTGAGACAAACCAACCTTGTGATGTCACAACCTATCTTGTTCTAAGATAGCTGCGCCCTAGTGCTAGTAGCTGCAAAAAAAAGATAACTTCATTTTTCTAGCAAATATGGGTCCATTGCAGATTTCAATGCAGGGCCATATCCGATCCAATTTAACATTAGATTGGATGTGGTCCTGCATTAAAATGAAGCAAATGGATCTGAGTCATAATCTGAGTGCTTCACTTCTCCTTAATGCACTGCTGTCCTATGAGATGTAGAATTAAGTTGAGGTTGCATTTATGGGAAACATTTTTTTTCCCTTTATTTTCGTTTTTCTTCTTAGAATTGCTGACAGCTCAGGGGTGGAAAATGCCATGCTCGAACAAACATCCAGGTCTCCTTGGAAACAGAGGCTTTTCAAACACGTCAGTGACTTCCTCTATTTTCATTTTCTGTCGAGCAGAAAGAAAAAAAAAACATTGTGGAGGGAATCCAGATCAGAGAACAGTGTAATTCAGGGAAGGTGCAGAGGAGAACTGGTAATGATATGGGGGGGTCAGTCAGATATTGTAAAGCAAAGTAAAATCCCTTGCTGGTCTTTTTGATATGTGGATCTCTGATCCTGTTTGAACAAAGGCTTATCTCTTGGGGGAGTTCAGTGTTGTGTTTTCCGGATCATGCCTTTGCTACTGCTTTTCCCAGTCCTTTTTCCCACAATGCCGCAGGACTGCCGCCATGGGCTATGCGCCGCAAAGTGTGGTCACTCACTCACTCACTCATACTCACTCACTCACTCACTCACACACTCACACTCACTCACTCACTCACTCTCACTCACTCACTCACTCACACTAACTCACTCACTCACTCACTCACTCACACTCACTCACTCACATTAACTCACTCACTCACTCATACTAACTCTCTCACTCACTCACTCACTCACTCACTCACGGACGACCTCTGTAGGTGCATGCGTAGGCGGTGCGCCGTGGGTCTGGACGGTTCCGTGCTTGCTAATGAACGCTTCACATTTACCAGACAGTTCTTTCAGCAGTTAGAACTGGTGCTATACTGTAAGTGGCCAGTAGCACACGTCTGTATGTTCTGGAAAATATCCAGCAGATTTTTTTTTAAAAAGGGCTCAAACACCTTATACTCCGATGACATTGGACGGGGTGACATTGTCTGAAAAAGTAAATGAGCTCACCGGTCACATGTTGCTGGGATGTGCCTTTGAAACCAGCTGAGTCGCATTGGGGCTCACGCAAGACTAAATTTCCTTTTGTGTTTGGAGGCTTCACTTCACACATTTCATTCTTTAAATAACAGAACTTCTGGACTCACTCTTTGTAAAAAAAACATTGCAATGCAAGAGGGGGGGGAATGTTTAATTTCACATTTGCTTTATTTGTTTTCCAAATTTCATGCCTGTTTATATCAGTTTGTCATCAATGATATGGTAAATAATACACTGTTCTCAGCTGTCCATTTTAAAATGGATCCGCATATGTACTGCATGCGTTCTGACATGATGCTATGTTGGTGCTATGCCATCAAACATGGCTCCAAAGCTTGGAGTGGATCGGAGATTGAGATGTAGCTCCACATGATGGAGATGAATATTACGTATAAATTAGGCAAAATGACAAACAGGCTTCCCTGTATGATAATTTGTAAGAGAAGGCCCATGAAAATACAATGATGATGATGATGATGATGATGATGATGATGAATCCGATGAGCTACTCCTATCCTGCAGGCTCATGTAGTGATGTCTAGCCATACCTAATTTATTCCACTAAAACTGACTCTAACCATGCAATTCAGCTTAAAGGAATTCAATACTAAGAAAAGTCTTCCCGAGAGTTTTTTTGTTTGTTTTGTTTTGCATAATACAGTATATGTTCGCAGCAGTGGTTTTTACGACTTTGAAAACACCCCGGTTTTTGTCTTTTCTTTGGTTGCTATTTGTCCTTCTGTGAGATTAAATGTGATGCCGGTCTCCGGGGCAACGGCATGGACTCATTTTGAAAAATGGGTAAGGAGCCGAAAGATTTGATCTGTGTGGGACAACGCCGGTGTAACCTTGAGCAAGGAGCTTATCCCGAATTACTCGGTAAAGGTTAATTCGCCCTGAGCACCTTGATTTACTGTGAACTAAATTATTCACACTTACTGTGAACCGTTAACTTCAATGCACCGAATGTGTACTGCCAACCATTGACTTCTACAAAAAAGGATGTTTCTGGAATGAATCATAAAACAGTTGTAATTACATTATTTTTTCGCTAATCCCTGTAGTGCCCTGCTTGTAAAGATACCACGGCAGCATACTGCAGCATAACATGTGACATGATAAAGACAATTCTTTTGCAATGCACGTATACACACACACGCGCGCGCTTGAACCAGCGCTAACGTAAACATGAAAGAGGTTCGTTTAAAGCGATTTCCTCTGATGAAAACGTAAGAAAAAAAAAGAAGGCAAATGTTTGATATTCAGAGCGAGTCTGTGCCTCTGGTTTGCTCTCACTGCTTTCCAATAGCCAGGTCCTACCATGACGAGCATTAAAAGCCACTCGGGGGAACAGAGGAGCCCGTACGAAAGTGGCCGTGCGCATCGCGAAGCTTAATAGCTTCCTGTTTCTCCTCATTTGCACGTCATCTTATCAACATCGAGGCCTAGTAAATGGAGGGGGGGAAAAAAAGAAATAACACAATATCTTCACATTAGGTTGTAGGCAGCACCTTCACCAGAAAGCCAACGGATCTGAAATACTGCGCGTGGTTCCTCTACGGGAGAAGCTATGCACATGAAAACATAAAAAATAGATATTTTTAAATTAACATTTCAACTATTGCACAGCCTTAAAAAAAAAAAAAAAAAGTTTAAACATATACTATTATGTACATTTAATGTTTTAAGGACATTTTCAAGGGAAAAGTAACAACAAGATGATCTTCTCATGTAAACCCACAACTTTGAAAACCTGAGAGGAAGTGAGAGGAGACTTTTAACCCTGGACTGAGGAATTCACCCGAACTGAAATTAAAGAAGGTTATTAAGCCAAAAATGCAAAAAATAAATAAATAGTAAATACATTTAAATAAATCAGTTTTGTAATGAGCTCATAGCCTTGGGCATTAAAACAAATCTTTTAAAAGCTGAATGAAGGAAGCACGTAACATTTAAAATGTAAAACTCCCTTAACATGTAATAGTTTCCTAAGAATTATTTTGTCACCCAGTGCAGTAGCCTCTGGTTTAGCTGAAGGCCTGCTGATGAGATAAAGAGAAACAAAACCAACAGGAAACAAATCTAGCTCACTGTGGGCATCTAATCCTGATTGGTTCACCGCTGTAGTATGTGCCGTACTTGTCTGTCAAGCATGTTATCAACAGCATTTTTATTATTTATTTTTTTAATCAGCAGGGTCTTCAATCTTAATAACAGTACGGTGACAGATACACCTGAATTAAATAGTTCAATGTGTAGTTGAACTTAAATATATGTGCGAATAAAAACATTCAAGGTACATTTGATTTCCTTTGCAATAACTGCATGTATGCTTGAAAGAATAATTCAGTGAGATCAGTTATCTCTCACCATTGATCACTGATCACCTGCTGTACAAACCTTTATTTTATTTTTTAAGAGAGACACGTGCGTTGTCTGACTTGTCCTGAGTGTAAACCGCACATATCCATTCTTTCGATGGCACTGATCAACACTAGCCCAGACTGCAATAACATACCCAGGGTTAATTCACATTTGAAGTACTGAGGTAAACGTTTTTTTGTTTGTTCGTTTTGTTGTAAAGTTAATAATTTAAAAAGAGATAAAGCACATAACACGTTAACATCAGGGACATTCAGTTTTTTGCACGCGTCGGCACCGTCTCCAGGGCTATCTCCGGGCCGTCGATCTCGGAGCTCTTCTTCCCGCGGACGACGACCCTCACGGCCTTCTTCTCGACGGGACGGCGGGCTTTCGGGTGCCGTCCCGGCCCGGCGGAGGCGCCTTCCGGGAGGGAGAGCTGCACGGCGTTCACGTCCAGCCGGCAGCCTCCGGGGTAGTTCCTGAAACACTGGAAGGCGTCGCCGCACCTCTCGCCGGCGCAGCTGGAGCACCGGGGCCCCGGGGGCGCCGACGCCGAGCTGGACCCGCTCCTCCTCTTCAGGGGCCCGGGGCCCGCCTCCGCGGGGGTCCTGTGGCCCCGCGTCCGCAGCCCGCCGAGGCGCAGGCAGCGGCCCAAACACGCCTCCCGCAGGGTCCCGACGTCCCTGCGCACCGTGTGCCTGAAGTTGGGCTTGAGCAGCAGGTAGACGATGGGGTTGTAGAGGGTGGAGGACTTGGCGAAGACGGCGGGCACGGCGAAGGCCAGCGGCGGAATGCTCTCGATGCGGCCGAAGGAGGCCCACATGGACACCAGCGCGTACGGGCTCCACGCCGCGAAGAAGCCGATGCACACGGCCACGCTGAGCTTGAAGAGCGCAGGAAGGAAGCAGAGAGAGAGAGAGAGAGCGCGAGCGCGTGATTACCAACAACGCTATCGCCTTTAGCCTCTCAAGGCGTGAGATCACAATGTGTCTGATTAGAGCGTTCTAGAGTGTTCTAGAGTATCTAGTGTCATCTTGCCAACCATTCCAAGAACCAAGCTTGTCTCTGGTAAGGTTTTTTGTCGGCACTTTTACCAAATATTGTAAAAAAAAAATTCAAAAAATTATGATAAAATAAACTATATTCCAAACATCAGGACTGTTTACATTCAAAATGTTACTTTGCACACCATTTCATCGCATAATCAGCATGCAAAGGGTGGGGTAGTCCTTTTTCGGGGGCTAGGCGGACGTAGAGCAGAGTGTCTCAAACCGACATCTCTTTCACCCCCCTCTCCTCTTCTTTTACACCGGATACGCAGAACTGAGGCCTTCATCAATCAAAGACAGGCCCGTACGTACACTCAGGGACTCGAGGGGAACATGCTTTTAGAAAAGCACCCAGCCGCGACAATCAACACCGCGAGCCCGCCAAGATACTGTTAGTGAGTGCAGGCTGCCCCGTCGAACGACCCTCCAGGCGAGGGGGGGGGGGGGGCAGGGGCGGAGGGGGGCGAATGACGGAATGGTGTTGAGCTGAAGTGTGCTGCACTCAGCACGCTGTACAGAAAGTTGATTGTTCCCAGCAGGGCATCGCCCAAATTGGATTAATAATCACGGAGGCCTGTGCCAGTGGTCGGGCTGACACCCCGATCTGGATCTAGGCCTTCATCAGCAAGAGTGCTATTAGGGTCCGTTCCACACTACCCCCCCCCCCCCCCCCGCCCACCCTCCCCCCCCCCTCGGGGAAGAACAGCCCCCAGGGGGAGAATGATGAAGTTATGCCTCGGCGTCTGTGTTTCCTACCATGGGAGTTAATCACATTATTTGCAGAATCGATCTGTGCAACCTCTCACTTATTTCCAATAAGACCTAACCGATCACGTTTCTCCCGGGCACAGCATTATCTCAATGAGGAAAGGATCGCTGATACGAGGTATTGTTCAAATGCTACCCTTCAGCAGTGCTACTTCCACAGTGTGCAATGTCATGCAATGAGAGAATATATACCTGCACAGTATTCTAGATAAGATGTTTATGTCTGCCAAGAAATACATTTAATGTTCCACCATAAATTATGTCACAGTCAGAATACTTGAATATTCAGGTTGACACTGGAACATTAGTGTCTGTGTAAATGGAGTCATTTTTTTTTCTAAATACAAACTGTGTAGAGAGAAGGAGGGATTTAATCCGGTAGCTAGTGGGACATACGGCGTCAACATTCACACTCTTATATTTTCACACCAATCATCACGCTGAGATGTATATCCATCACACTCCCCAACGTCCCCCATAGCTTTACAGTTCATTCCTCTAGGGTCAGCCACTGTACATGTGCGTCCTGTCCAAAGCAGGATGTCTGCCGTGGTCTCCTTACTCATTAGGATTCTGGAAGGTGGACCGCGTTCCTTCTGTGCAGTCTCCTCCCCACACCTCAAAGGCAGAACCCTAACGCAACCACGCCCTAGCAATCAAGGTCTTCATTTTCGGGGGGGGGGTTAACAGCCCTCAAAGGCTGTAAACCTGCCAGCTGTTTCAGCACACAGACCTTCTTCCTGTTCTTTTTCTGAGAGATGGGAATCTACAGGGGGGGGCAACCGGATATCATCTCAGGATCGATCTTTGGGAATAGCCGTTAAAGGGCGGTCCAGAGAGATTCAGGAGAGCTCATTACAAAGGGTGAAGGGTTTCCCCCCCAGTGTCCTGGTCCAATTCCCGGCCAGGTTCTCTGAACTCACTGCACAGTTTAACTCAGTTAATATAGTGTAATGTAGTGTAATTGGCAGGGCTGGGCAGCCCCGCTGCAGCTGGCTGGGCGGCTCACCTTGACGATGATGGTCTGGACGCCGCTCGTGTGCGTCTGGGCGGAGACGTGGCGCTCCACGGCCCTGCGGGACCCGCGCACGGTGACCAGGATCTGGGCGTAGGAGGACAGGATGACGCCGCAGGGCAGGACGTAGCAGAAGAGGAAGAGCACCGCGGTGTAGGAGCGGGCGGCCGCCTGCGTGTTGGCGGACGTCCAGTCGATGCAGCAGGCCGTGCCGTACGGCTCGGGGCCGTACTCGCCCCAGTGGGCCAGCGGCGAGCAGGCGAACACCAGCGCGTACGCCCAGGTGCAGGCGATCATCAGCCGGCCGTGGTCTGGGTTGAACCGGTTCCCTATTTATAAGAAAAAAAAAACGCGTACGAAATTAAAACAGGCGCGAATCCGCGATAGCTGCGACCGCGCACGCATGCGCATGCGTCCATGCAACAGTGGCCACATAGCTGGTTGATAGCAGGTGGTCTGCCGCTAAGCTGGGCTGCTAGCGAACGGTTGCCGGGAGACAATTGTGTAGTATAATGGCGGCAGTGTAGCATAACGGCGAAGGAGTTGGTCTTGTAACCTGAAGGTCGCAGGTTCGATTCCCCGGGAGGACACTGCCGTTGTACCCTTGAGCAAGGTACTTAACCTGCATTGCTCCAGTATATATCCAGCTGTATAATTGGATACAATGTAAGTCGCTCTGGATAAGAGCATCCGCTAAATGCCTGCAAACTAAACAAGTCAAGACAAGAATCAGCTGTTAAACTCTTGCAGGTGTCTTTGCTGAACAGACCTGGGTCAAATACGTAGTTTGTTTCGGATTCAAATAATTTTCTGTGCTCTATTGATCTCTTGTCACATCCGATTTTTCCATAAAGATCTTATTTTGATTACTGGGAGATCTAATTCTGCCTGTCCTCCTGTGACCACTCAATCATTTCCATTTTAACCTCATTAAAGCAACCTCCATGTAAGCACTTTCTGGTTCAATGGGAGGTTGCCCTCGATTGCTTGTAAATATGTTGTTTCTTTCCATACACACTTGCCCAGTCTACACATTTTCTACAGATCAGATTTAGCGGTAAATATAATACTTTGTAACATGCTGTGCAAGACAACTGTAAAGAACAATTCTTAGAGCGCTTACCATACAAAGGATAACAGACTTTCAGACAGCATACAGTGCTCAGTACAGTCAGAGTCGTCAGACTACAAATCCCAAACAGCACTCCGCAGAAAGCATAGATCAAGCACATGGTTTTTCCGTACAGCCACCTACAAAACAAAGAGCATCATGGTTGGTTTACTGAGAGACACAAAGACACTAGAAAAACCATAACACGCAAAATTCAAGCATGTGGGTGTGGTCACTCATATTTTCCCCGGCTGAATAATCGCCAAAACGTGTCCAACGGTCAACTTCTCTTTATACTTGAAACAGTCTGAAAGCGATAAAATCCTGTAAAATAAAATAAATAGATAAAATAAATAAAACCCACACACGGAAATTCCTCTACTGCTCCAGTGCAGTGTGGTTTTCTGTTCCTGGAGATGATACCGTCCTGTAGGTTTTCACTCCAACCCTAACAAAGCACAACTCCTTCAACGGCAGGCGATCTCACTGAGCTGCTAATTAGCAGAATCAAGGGTACAAAATTATTTTTGTTTAAAATGAAAGCCTACACGACAGCAGATTTCCAGGAACGGGATTGGTGGAGCGAAAAACGCTGCTCTGACGTGACCTGTGAGCCGGGCGGGGCGGGCCGGAGTTACCTGTGGTATATGCTGGACATTATTGCCAGAGGATACAGGGACAGGGTCATGCCCAGGTCGCTGATGGCCAGGTTGATGATGAAGAACTCGGCGGGTTTCAGAAGGTGCTTCTTCTTGTAGGAGACGTACAGCAGCACGCTGTTTCCGCACAGCGAGCAGACCCCTGCAGCAGAACGGGTGAGAGGTCACGTGACTAAACCACAGCAACAAGCGCTGCGCAAAACCACACCGAATTAGTGCATCCGTTCAGCTGCAAAGTGACCCCAACATAGAATGAGTCGTCTCCAGCAGTTTGGTTCCCAAACGTCGCAGATTAATGATCACGCACTAATAGATCACTAACGGTTCGGTAGATCAGTTGTCCTAAAACCTCTCCTCGACGCACCTGCAGCTGGATCCAGGTATTTGACGTTGCTGTACCTTGAGCATCAGGTTGATGATGATGTTATTTATACTGAGTAGATGGCAAATGTACCACATTGAATATCCAGCTAATTTCTATGGAAGTTGGCAACCATTTTCAGAGTAGAAGCCCTTGAAATGGCTACCTCATCTTCATGCCTGCCCCAGTCTTATTCTTCTCTCCCCAGCTGTGTGAGGGCAACAAAAAAAAAGAAGTCACCTGGCTTCTGACGTAAGATTCGCTAGATGTACGACACCAAGGCTTCATCTCCATTCCAAGACGTGCCTTCGGGCCCAGTTCCAGAATGTTCCGTTCACAAGGGTCCGGAGCTTGACAAGGCCCCAACAAGGGCCTATGTAATCAGAACCAAGGACGCCCTGCAAGGTGAACTAAGCCAGCGGGAGCCTGAATGCTTTCGATAGCATTCATAAATTATTCAGTAATAATTCGTTTGCATGCGCAGGTCCGTACGTATAATATGTATTAATTCAGGTCTACTGCATTAATAGAACATCTCCCTCATTTGGTCTAACTAGTGACAGTGTACTTAGGACTATGTCATCATGTGTTTGCAAAAACAAAACAAAAAAAACAAAAAACCTGTTTGTGTAAAGTGTGAACAACACCTCAGCACATCGCTGTTAACTGAATATATGGGCTCCTTTTAAATCCGGGAAAAAAAACTGTTGACAAATTGTGTTCGTAACGTGCATTTGCAGGAAAGACTTACGGGATCAAAGGCTTTGACGGTTAGCCTGGCTAATCTCTGGCACCTTTCAGACGCGTGCCCCCGTCATATTACCGGCTCGACAGAAGCTTTGCAAAAATCCACAGAATGTCAGAGCCCAAACAGAGACCGGCACGCGAGGTCCAAAAATAGCCTGCAATATGCGGTGTCTCAATTTCACAGCGTTCGTGCGCAGTCAGTGTCAGGGGACAGCTTGTGGGGGCAATCTCGCAGTAATTCACACGACAAAACTCGTCTGGGAATACTGCTGTTATCCAAAGATGTTTTTTTTTTCTTCCTGCATTCCCCGCAGTCTCAGGGTATTGATATCATCGCAAAATACATGCTAAACCGACCGGCTAAAAATGACGCAGAAATGGGTATATTTTTTCATACTTTGAGGAAAACCTGAATACTTCATTCAATTTAAAATACTCGATCATATTTCCCTTAATACTGTTACTTAATATTATTCTTCATAACTGCGTCTGTCCCCCAACAGAAAAAGTTATTTTGGCTATTGCTATGGCATAGCCAAAAAAAAAAAAAAAACACAGATCAAATATACATGTTACCAGAGAGCCAACTGCAATTCTCAGTTCACATTCAACGTTTTGACACATCAGCTGTTCCTTACTACTTATGATATGTAGAGTTTGGCTTTACTCATTCCAGCATTCCAGTGGATACATGAGTAGACATAATTTCTGCTAGTAATAAACTTCATGACATGGGTAAGAGCTGGACGGCAGTAAACAGACAGTATTGATTGGTATGGTATCTAGGTGATTTTTTGGGTTTTGTATAGCCCCTACTTAACCATACTATATGTGTCTTGGGTAAATACTTTCAGAATCACAATCAGAGTCATTCATCAAAAACCTAAACAATTAATTATTATCAGTCAAGGGCACTAAGCAGTCAGTCCAAAATACAAACAAATAATAGTGCATTTTCTAGTAAGTTCACTTACCAAATATACTATATACAATTGCAACAACAATATCTGCAGCCTCTGGTATATTCGAATGAAATGTAGTGTTGTCAGCTAACCTCCCCATCTGAAATGACAGAAAAATAATATTACAAATATAATAATAACAACAGCAACAATTCCAATACAGCAGTTGCAAAAAACTTATATAGACGTAAAAAATAGGCATTTTCTTATATTTTACATATTTAGATTTCCTATTTGCTTACTTCTCAGTTACAGATCTGAGAAAGAAATATTATCAACCCAACAGATACCTCATGAGGATGCCTAATCAAAGATCATATATTTATGCACAAGAGCCAAGATGCACAGTAGAGGGCAGTAAATTCATATGCCTTGGAGCTGTAATCAGGAAGTTTATGCACAATCTAAGGAAAAACAGAAAATCTCATCTGGCTATTCAAGGTCATACCACTTACACACAGATAGATGTGCCGTCACGTTTTTGCTGCAGACAAATGGTAGGAGAGCAGTCTGTGTGTGTGTGTGTGTGTGTGTGAGAGAGAGAGAGAGAGAGAGAGTGCATAGTTACACAGATTGAACATGGTTTTATTATCTCACTTCTGGTTTGGCAACACGAGTGGCTGTATTCATCAAGCCAATTAAGCATTTTTGAAATTTGAGAGAAAGTGAGAGAGAGAGAGGAGCTGAACACACACACACACACACACACACAAGCGCACACACATACTCACACACATAAGCGCACACACACTCACATATACACGCTCACACACACACACAAGCGCACGTGCACGCGCGGGCACACACACACACACACACACACACACACACAGCATTCTCCTGGCTGACAGTATGTATAGGCAGGTAGTGTCAAAGCAAACGCAGGAGAGTTTCACTGCCTGGTAAATCTACTCTCCTTAATTACATTTGCAAGTGTTTTCATGTTGGCCTAAATTGCAATACAAACTTTTAATGCAGGCAAGTAAAATGCAGTTATTAATGCTTCATTGCTATATAATAACTACATGGATGTATACAGTGCGACAGAAAAGAGGTCATATCCCAGACAGACCAGCACTTGGAGTTTATATCCTGGATGAAACTATACCTGCACACCTGGCGGTCATGTCCCAGACTGAACAACTGGGGGGGGGGGGTGGGGGGGGGGGGTGGCAAAAGAGCTCAGAGCACAAAAGGACATGTTTTTATGCAGGACATTACATTTTATTTCACTCGCAAACCCAACGAAAGTCAAAGCCGCGTGACCAAAACTTAAACGTGCAAAACAGCATCTTTTCTTCTTTTTTTTTTGTTGCAAAACGGTAAGATATTTCCAGTTGTTTGTATGTAATCGCGTACACAGCCACGCAGCCCTCTGTCACTACGCCACACGTGTGCCCTTTTCAGGCTGCCATGGGAAGGTCTATGGCCCATACGGGTCGGTAAGCTTTCGCCGTGGTCAGCTGCCGCTCCCCAGTGTCATAAAGGCCGGTCATCCAGCGCTTCGCAACGGAAGACGGTCACGCGCTCAACGTTTTTGTTTTTTTTTACGTCTCGCGGCGCAGTTAAGAGGAAAAAATATTTGCGGCGTGAACGCAACGAGTGGGCTGGCAGTCAACAAAACACTGGAGAGAATGAACAAACCGCCGTTCCGTCTCCTTTGTGCGTGCTCTCTTCCCTCAAAGGGCGAATTGCCAGCCAGCGGGAGAAGAATGCGTGAAGTGCTCTGCGTTATTGGAGAAATCATTGCCGAGTTTATTGGTAGTGATCCGTCTGAGGTACGCACCTAGCAGGGTTCATAAAAGTAGCCATTCTGAAACGTGCACAAGAGAGAGAACTACACAAAGGTACAATCACCCAGATATATAAACACACAATGGAGAAAAGAGGCTGTGCCTTTTGATCCTTGCAGTAGAGGTCTGTGCGGGACTGTTTATCGACTCATTTTACTCCTAACCCCCCCCCCCCCCCCGTTTAACACCCCACAGGGTACAGGGTTATTGTACACTTTCCAGCAGTTTCAACAACAACTACACTGTTATCAAAGTGTGTGCACATCGGAATGTATATTTTCAGACTGATATAGTACCAGCGCAGTGATTGCCACACTTGGTGTCGTTATCTGTTCAGATATACCAGTGTGCATGCAGTTAAATTTGAAAAAATTTGGCACAGAAGGTATAATAACCGAAAACTTTGCCCAACATTATGACCGAAGCTATGCACGGTTAAGCGATGGTGATTGGTTGGATGGGAGACTATTGAAATTTCTTCTAGAAGGTCCCGTATGGGACAGCCTTCCCTCTGAGCCAAAGAAAGGATTGATCATGTGCCAGCACCTTGACAGAGACAGTGTGTTGTGGAAGAGAAAGCCTGTCTGATTGGCTGAGGTGGTTTAATGTTTCTGATTCGCCAGGGTCATTTAACGGTCCCCACGGCTCACCACAAGGAGCAGGGTGTTCTGGGAAATTTCCCAGCCTGTCTCTCTCAGTCTGGCCACCACACCACCTCCCGTCAGACTGGACGAGCAACCTCTCCCCTCCTCCATCTCAGATGCTGTATGGTCAGGGTTCTGGGGCACAATAAATTCCTGCCGTACATTACCCAGGTAGACGCTCAATACTGGTGGTGCGTGAGCTGAATTTCCACATAAAGCACTCGAGTTGCTATGTCAATACAAAATAAAACTGGATACGACAGTTTAAGTATTCTCTGCCTTGAGTACAACAGATCAGTGCAGACATTTTTATTTGTTAGGATAATCCACAGAGGTTCTAAATTTATGAGTCACACTCATAGAGCCACAGGCTCAGCACAATACAGCAATAACTGTTTGTTTTGGTGTTTTTTTTTGTTGTAGTTGTTGTTGTTGTTTTTTTACACAAATGACAGCACTGCTCTCGCAGCCACCAGTGAAAACCCAAGCATTACGTACCGTGCATTTCTATAGGGAAAACACAAAGTGGAAAGCACTCCCACGAATGACTCTGTAATTACTGCTTTCGTTTGAATAATGGACAAATGCACCGTTAAAGGTTCTTCGCGCGTCGCAAAAGTGCTTGAGCGCGCTAAGGTTAGATGTCGGTTAGCGAGGCTAACGTCGCTCTCGAGCCCGCTCTCGGATGGGAAACGCAAACGGCGCAGCCCCTAACAGCCCCCTAGGCTACCGCGAACCGAATAAAGCGAGCGCTTGCCTAAGGGCGGTTGGAACGTTAGCGCATTATCCCAGTGTGGATACCGCCACACATTCTCCTCGGAGAAAAACCACTGTAGCGATAAACTTTCAGGAGCTGGATTAAATCTGCACGGATCTTTCACTTTCACAGTCTGGGGAAAGAGGAGGCGGTGGTGGTGGTGGAGGTGGGCAAGGCAATAAGCCTGTTTTAACTCTGGGGTGAACTTGCTGGTGTGCACAGGGCGGTAGTTAAGCAGTCACCATGCACACACACATGCATACACACACACTAACACAACACACATACCCACACGGGCGTCCCCCCCCCCCCCCCCACCTTCCCCCCACCACCTCAACCTTCAGGCAAACGCTCCTGAAGCCACTAATTAGCTGAGACAAAAGTTTTTGAAAGCCCCACGGACAGAGGTGGGTAACCCGGCTTCAAAGAGTAAAAAGACTGACCATGTATTTGCTCCACCAACATGCACTAAACCACCTGAAAGAAGTTATGCTAATTAGAATCAGCTGGTTTAGTGCATGGTGGTGGAGCAAATACATGGTCAGTCTTTTCACTCTTTGAAGCCGGATTACCCACCTCTGCCCAAGGAAATAACTAAAACTAAAGTGGCCCCTAACTAGCTTGCGGCATCACCAGTGCCAATGAGTCACGGAAAGTAAATGTTAAAATGAATCGGTTACTTGGACTGGGATCCAAAACCATTCCAACAGAAGCTGGACAATAACTGGACGACGACAACAGGACCTCGTATGGACAAGCGATGCATCCCTGATGTCGCGCCATTGAAATCTCACAATAGCCCGGATGAATGCGGAATCCTTGACATTCACTTACACAGTGAGAGCTTACGGTGCGCAGTGAGCTTTGTAGAATGAAGAAAGGTGGGAGAGGCCATTTGAATACTGGACTTCATCCTTGGAATTAATGGCACTTGGAAAAAAGGCTTTGCTGATTGATTTAAAACATTAAAGAGAATGGAAGGCAAATGAACCAGAGAAATTATATATCCTTTTAGTTGTAGGAGTGAGACCCTCCCATAGGTGTAAGGGGAGGCATGGGGGGATGAAGGAAAGCAGAGTTATCCCATTTACTGCCTATGTCTCTGTCCAATGGGAAGGAACCAGCCTGAGAAGATGATTAAAATTCTAATTCATATCAAAATTCATAAACCATGTTTTTAAAAAAAAAAAAAACACATGTCAATGCTAAGTTAATCAACTTGAATCTCTGACAGCATAAATATACAGTACCCTTGACATTTTTTCATACATCAAGAGCATCCTTTGCATGTGTGTGTGTGTGTTTACTTCATATTGCCCTTACATCCATGTTTTGGATCCTTATCCCACTGGAACATCCTTGTTGTATTTTGTTCATGAGAGATCCATGTTATTATTTGACCACACATTTGAATGCATTTTGCCACAACAAAAATACTGGGACTCCTTCGCAAAAGCAGAAGGAAGGAATTAACTCCACGGTGTTACAGCCAGATCCCAAAATCCATCAAGACCACTAGCTGCTGCTGCCCTTAGGGATCTCAGGTTTTCTTTCGAGAAACATTTCTCACACTACTTTTCTTAAGATATTTTCCCACACTCCTGTCAAGACAGCCGCCAGCCGTCCCAGAAACTCTGAACATACTGATAAATGATGTTGCCATGGAAATGTCAGTCCAGATTCTTATGATTCTTCTTCTACAAAAACGTCAAAGCGTCGCTCACTCCAAAGCATAACCGAAACATAACACAGGTTTTTGAAGCTTTTGTGAAATTCCAGAAATATATGCTTACAACTCCAGTCAATACAATGCAAAATTACTTAATTAGAATTGCTTTATGTGGAGATAATTAGAATGAGTGAGTAAATATGACTGTACATTTTCAATTAAAATGAAAACTATTCTATGTACTATTTCAAATTAAACGTTCTAGACAAAACAAGACTATTTGTAGAAAAATGCTGCTTCACTGTTTGTAGTATTAAATAAGTAGATTTATATTTTTATCGTTCTTTTGTCATGTTAAATCACTTTTGGAAAATTTTGTGATACATACATGCACACACATCAGTTCATCTGAAATACTGACCAAAAAAAAAAAAAAAAAAAAAAAAAAAAAAAAACAGTTGTTCACCAACCATTTACAAATAACTGTAGAAATACTTGTTGTACCAGTAGGGGGAGCTAAAGGAACACGTGGTACGTGAGGCAGAGTCCAGATCCCAGCGCCTGATGGACACTGTATCCACAGTGGGGCACTGTCCATAAGCCCAAAGGTGAGATGCTCCACCTCAGCTGTTCTGATTAAAAGTCACCATAAATCAGGCCGACTGTTGTAAATATAATTCCCTAAAACTTGAATCGCAACGTGCCACTGCTAAGACTTCACCTGCTTTCCCACAATTCGTGCGAGAAAGCGGAGAGAATCTTTTTGAAAAAAAAAAAAAGATTAAATGAATAAAATCCTGACCTAACATGGTAATGCAACGTCCTTTGAACATCAAGAATAACTTCCGCCAAAAACTACGTTGGCAGGCGGATGACTGGGCAGCTGTTTCCGATACTATTGTGGAGTCCAGTACTTAAAGGGTTCCACGTTCCAATTTAGAGTTTTTGCTTGGGCTGCAGTATTCTACCCTTCCTGAGGTATTAACGGGAGGGGAGCCAACTGTGAGATCAGAACGCAGCATCTACCCGTAAAGCCGGGCACCCACCGCACGCGTATCGGCCGCGAGCGCACTACGCGCGTATTACGCGCGTAACTGAAGCGTAGTTGAAGTACTGTTATTACAACGGCAGCGGGCGACGTCGTCTCCACCAGATGCGAACGCGTCGCGTACCGGCTGCGAAGCTCGCGCGACACAAGCGAACTGAAGCGTAGTTTTTCGCTTCTGTTCTATTTTTTCGGCTTGTCGCGCGTCACGTTGGCCTGTTTATACACAGAAATATGCTCTAAAATGCTAGGTATACATGCTCTGATTTATATTTCATTCTTATATTACTGGGGGTGTGTCCCTAGTTACCTCCCAGATATTTTTTAAGCAGCTAAAAAAATACAAGCCTTTTCGTTTTGTAAAAATAAATAAATAACTGGAACCTGGGGGAAAGGCAAACTTAGTTTCGCTGTCTTATTTTGCGGAGGGGGTGGGGTAAATTTGAAAATACACCACAGAAAGACGTAGGCTATTGAGTGACGTAAAAGGGAATGCACCGAGCAGCGGTTTGTTAGCTCGAGTATTGGAAGATAGTTTTTAACCAACCATTGCTCAGCCTATTTGACTTCTCCGATGTCTTCGTTCGCCGTGCTTTCAAAAAGGGCTTGTTAATAAAAATCAGATAATCCACAGAGCTTTAAAAAAATCAGATTATTTAGTGGTCTTGCCGATGAAAATGCACCTATTTTAAGTTGTAAGCAAGCCTTTATTGCACTTGTACTTCAAAGCTTCCGGTGTTCATGGCGTTGTGGTGTTCATATCCCTTCAAGATTAAAACTGTTACTGACTTTTTCATGATTAGCTGATTTTACTAAATCTGATCCTATAAATGTTTTGACGTGAATGGCAAGACAACACGGGAATTCCCAATGGTTGATTACGGATTATTTATTATTATTATGATCATTACATATTCTTCATGAAATTGGCACGCTTGTTAACCAAGCAAATAAATTAATACAGTTTGAGATTGATTGTTATGCAGGCTACGTTGCGATTTAAGTTTATGGTACTTCTTGAAAGCGTTTACTTTCTCACGTAGGCTATTTACGAGTTAACGAAATATTACCAAATTAACAAACTGAAAAAGGTCTCTCACCAAAGTATTCACTTAACCCATAATCAACAGTCGTGAACAAACGTGAAATACACGATGTAAAAGCCCACTGCAGACTGCGAGAGCTACTAGGAATATATAGCTTTTACGCAAGCCTTTGCGCGACACAAACGGAACCAGTGGAGACACCCTACGCGTCGCGCCGTGCTGCTTCGCCCTGCTGTTTACGCGACGCATACGCGACGCGTGCGGTGGGTGCCCGGCTTAAGTCTCCTTCCAAAAAACCAGAAAGCGCTGGACCACTAAGGGCAGGCAGAGCATGCGCTGTGTAAATTCAAGGTTGCTGTGGAGAACATTTGAAAGCAGTAACCGCCGCACAAGGTTTCTGGTTCAGGACAGTTAATTTGCAATTAGTGCTTTTGCATATACACTTGCTGCTGGATTGGGGGATGCTCTTAGCCAGGTGTTGCGCACATACCTCAGGTGGGCGCCAGGTGTTGCCCACATACCTCAGGTGGATGCTCTTACGCTCTCTTACATTTTAGACCGCTCCGCACACGCGCGTCTGCTAATTTAACGCAATGAAATGCAACGAAGCCGAACGTCTTTTTTTTTTTTACTGGAAGTTGGTCGGAGTGCGCGTTCTCCATGTGACAGTTGGACCCTGCAGCAGTGCAGAGCTGGGATTTCTCTCCCGCGCCAGACATTTCCTGTCATACTCAGTCCACACTGCAGATAAATCCCCCCCATCTTTCACGGGCAGAGAATACATTATGTATAGGCTACAGTTCACAAGTGGGACCTCCATATACATGCACTCACCGATTGCTGGAGGCCCAGAAATCAAAAAGTATGGACAGACCGCGAAGCTCATTAATTCACCTGAAAAACGGTTGTCGTTCTGAGATAAGTGGGATCTATCTCTCTTTTTTTTCTTTTTGACATTACAATTCCGATAGGGTGAACGTAGCACAGGGAATGGTGTGGAATGCACCTGAGCGCGCGCACTACACCACACATCACTGAATGAATACTGATGAGGGAGAGCATAATCAATTTGTGCAAGTTAACAGACGCTCAACCTGTGGCCCAAAGCGTGCGCGTGACGAGTTAAACAAAGAGAACCAGCCTGTTTTTTTTAACGATACAGAAATACGACTAAGGCTAGTCTCATCATGTTGAAACCCAGTACACGCCCGTCCGAAACGTTTATTACCCTAGCTACTTGTGTAATCTAACATTTTAGGGAACGTATTGAGTTATTTGGTTACTTTTGTAAAAATTGGTGTATAGACAGCACCGTACAGAACGTTCTGTGGAACATTATCTTACAATATACATAAAACTACTTTTATACATAAAACTAGTCTTTTTTAAATGGATTGAGTCGTGGATCAACACATAATGAATATATTGTAGCAGAAAACACATTTAAAGTGAATGCATTATTTTGCAATTTACAATGGAATTATTCACATCCGTATAACAAACATTCAATGGTCGAATCACAACTGTGTGAAGAATGACAAAGTCAGAAGAAGGGATCAAAGTCACAGCCAGCATCCTTCGGTAATTTTACTTCGCTTGAGCGTAGGTTAACAACTATCCGTCCAAAATTGAACGTTGCCTTGCTGGCTGCGACGGCATGGAAACTTTGGAACAACAATTTGCAATCGCAAACTTGGGGTATTTGATGTTAATGGGATGAACCTGCATTCAAATTGCATTAAACCTTAAATTACTTTAGTGGAAAACAGTACCGTATAGTCTTAAGAGGCGCAAATAAATAATTTATTTAAATCTCTCTTACCTTGGTGTCGTATTTCACACTGTACAAATCCCAGAAATCGCAAAGAATTCATCCAACGGAGACGTGACCCGCGCGCGATAGAACTTCATTTGGAACAATGCCTTGCGTTGACATGACATATTTTCACAATACAAGGGCTTGTAAGAAACGTACTAACCCATTGCTAGCCAATCCTGAATGCCCGGCTTTGAAAACAAACTGAATGCGTAAAACAACAAATAGGAGAAGGGTGCATCAAAGTCCTTCGTTCCTCGCGCAATGCCATAGAAACGACTTCTCGGGACGTCCATAAAACTAGACGAGTGGCTGAAGAGAGGCAGTATTCAATTTGCATATCGGTGTTTGACACGCTGGTCGCCAGTAGGTATCATATGTGTTAAAACAGGAACTGCACAATTTTGAGGTACATGTGCCCTAATTTTCATCTGTCCTTCCTTCTTATTCCTATTCTTAAAATAATTATTAAAATTACTGCTATTTGTGCACCGTTTCACTTCTGTACTCGCACAGTGTACCGGCGATTTTTTTTCATCACAATAACATCACCAGATCATTTTACGCTTCTATGCATACCCCACCCCCCTCCCCCCCAGCCATTCTTAAATAAATACTCAAAAAGCATGAATGTGATGTTGGCTCCTGTTGAAAAAGTAATTGTTAACTGAGCTAACGATTCGTAATCGCGTGTGATACATCCTACACACTATACATGCTACACGGCTTAATTGTAACGAAGCGCAGTTATACATCTTGAAGCATGCTGGGTGACAAAAATTAATATAGCTACAGCCCACTGTTCAGTTTACCGAACTGTGTACGCTGATTTAATTGCGAAAAAACTTCGTAAAATGCGCAAGCAGATTGAACGAAATAACACCTGGGAATGACGTTTTGGGCATAGGCGACATGCACGATCGCCGTCCGTTTGGAGGGGAAGAATTTTTTTTATTATTAAAAAAAACAAGTCCTTGATAGTCGATACGACACACATACATATCTACAATAGTTGACGGGATTTTAAGTAGACTACGTACTATTTTCCTCAGGAACACAACGCCTACTTAAGACGCATAAAGATAGCCAGATTTAATGTTAATTTCATTGCGAAGGAACTTGTACGACAATGGAGGGAAATAATCTCGAAAAGATTCCTTGACTTGCCAGAATCCTGCGCTCAGTCGGTAATTCAAAGGAGTAGTGTCTCGCGCATGCAGCAGTTATTTGAAGCGGAAACCACATGACCCCAACAGGGCAGGTAAATCAAAACTATGCAGTAATACCGCAGACCAAGCTTATCCTTAACAGTATATATATTTTTTAAAACAGCTACAGGCTTTGGTAGATTCGATATTACAAACCTGAGAAACGCCACATTTCCTTTGATGGAAAATGGAACTCGGGTAAGTGGCTTGTTAATCACAGGCAAGAGGAAAAAACCTAGAAAACGTCCATTTACAGTGACCTCCATTTTACGATGGTTCTTATAACCCTCGGGCACTCAGAAGAGAAACAGCGATGCTGTATTAAATGTAAAATTCCACTTGAGAAAGGAGCATGCTTTTTCTTCACAAAATAAAACTCTAAAAATAATTGCCTCAAAGCCTAGAAAGAAATAATTCCTGAGTGGTAGTTCTGTCACGTTCAGTTTTAAAGATGGTTTCAGAAGAAGGCAATAGATTTTTTCCAATTCTTCAATTTAATTCCTAATCCAAACCGGTCCTCTCCTGCTGGTTTCACACACACACGCACCCACACACGCACGCACACCCACACACACACAAAGACCAAACATTACCCATATTTGCCCGTTATCTTTGGGCTCACATTCTCATTGAGCTCAATGAGAGCTCACAGAGCACATAATTAAACAGCGCCCCCTACAGGACATGGTGGCAGAACTTACAGGCGCCAAGAATTAAAATCTTGGAACGATTTGCCTCAGCAAGTACAGCGGTCACACTTACAGACAATCGCAACACTTACATTCAGTTTAAGAACCCATTTCCATTGGCCTTCTCGGGTTAAAGCCACAGTCTGTGCCATGTATCCACTTGGAACGTTAGCCACCGCATTCCTACAGTCGACCAATACGATCGTCACCTGTCACATGACTACAGTCAACCACTGGGATCATGAGCTACCACATGACGACACTCAATGACTGGGAACATCAGCCACCACATGACTACAGTCAGCCAATAGGATCATCAGCTGTCACATGACCACAGTCAACCACTAGGACCATTACCTGTCAAATGACAATTAATCACCCAGAACCTCAGGAACCACAGGTCACTGTATTCTATTGGTTTTTGCCCTCCTTCCACATCAGACGCCAATGAATTGTCACACCAGTCTCATAATAAACTTTACTGTGGATAAACACTAGAGCCTGCATTAGTCCCTGGTCGGCATAAGCCCAGTTCTACGTCCAAGCCTCTGTCTGTTCTCCTCTCTCTCACCAGACAACAGCCGTAAAATTCCATGAAATAGGCCTAGGTCAAAATTTGGCTTCCTTTTGGCTCGGATTAAGATTTATGTTTCCTTTATTATTTTTTTATTCAAGAGGCAAAGCAAGTCCAGTACCCCACAAGTTGCTTCCATCAGTACGCCTCGCTGGCCATTGATCAGTGTAGATGGAGGACGTTCTCATTGCCACTAAAGTTACTCTAATGGAGGTGATTTTTCTCTGTAAAAGATTCTTTCGCAGTTTTTTTTTTTGGCCCATTTTTTTGTTAAGACCCAAACTTTAAACAAAAATAAATCAAACATATATTGGACTGATACATTTATCGAGGAAACCCCTTAAAAAGGGAAACTGAACTGGGTTCGAATAAGCACCGGTTTAAAATGGAATTTTGATGACTACATTCACAGCAGTTGCTAGACAACCAGATCCTCATTAGGGATTCCCAACTGAAAAAAGCAACAGTTCTAAGAGGCCATTGCTGACTGTATTCACACCTATAAAAAGGTACATTAAAAGACTTCTTTCAACCAGTGAGACAGTATTGGCCCCAGGGAGAGATCTGTACTGAATTTGTTTTGGCAGAAAATATTTCAAAGCACAGAACTGAGCTTCCCAAGATGAACATCCCATGACTGGCATCGCCATAGCGATGCTCAGGGTGGTACCGTTTTCACAGAACAACTAACAACTTAAAAAAAAATAATAATAATAATAATGATAATAATAATTTCACTCCAATTATTGGTTATGTTTTATTCTATTTACAGTAAATTTGTTATAAATATAATACATTTTCTGAAAAGCAGTCATGTAGATACACTTAAATAACAGCTTAATCAAACAGTAGAGTTACAGTAAGGGGAATGATTCGTGTGTAGGAAATTAAAATAGTGCTAGTGCGGGTGGGGTTCACACAGCCTTACGTGCTGACGAAATGAGATATTTTCACCTACGGGTTGGAACCATCTTTTTTTTTTTTTTAAAAAAGAAAAGAAAAAAAAGTCAGGCGTCACGCAGGTCCAGTTACAGGTATCCTGATGGGTAAAAATAGGGCAGCGACCGAAGAAACCAAAGTTTGCGAAAACAGAGAGAGGCACCGCTTTCGAAGGAACAGAGTTCTCTGCCGATTTTCCAGTTTACCCCACAGACGACACGTCTCGAGCTTGCTTTCGCGGAGGCCAGCTAAAGATCTTTCGTTAGCTTTCAGACACTTGCATCGGAAAACGATTCCACCACCACAAAAAAAAAAGTTCTGTGGAAGACCTGTGACCCACACTCGGGGGTAAAGCTGCACCTTCTCAGCCCACTCCCCCCTCCACTTCCCAAGTATTAAAAAGAAGTTACAAATTGGGATGAAAGATAAATATGCAAAGAAAAAAAAAAAAAGAAAAAAATAATTTCACACTTAAAAGTCCATAATGCTTTTTTTTCTCTTCTCTGTGGAGACATAAAACTGCAGCTAGGGTTTATTTAAGATCTTGCGGTAGCAATGTTCACAAGCATGTTTGATGCAGGTTTTCTTTTTCCCCCCCACCCCACCCCCCCCACTCTCTCTTTTTCTTTTTTTTCTTAAGAAGTACAAAAAAAAAAAACTAAACAAAAAAATTGACGATTCCAGTAATTGGGTAATTCAGTTATTGTAGTCGATTTTTTTCTCTTTCTTTCTTTCTCTAAAGTTAGTTCAGACGCTGTTGATGATGATGAGAGCCGGCATAGAGTTCTGCTGGCTGGTCTCGCACATGGAGCCCTGGTCGGAGAGCTTGGCGAAGACGCGGGGCGTGCCCAGGTTGTACACGCCCGCGTGGATGAAGCAGGCCTTCAGCTGCAGCCGCTGGATCTCCTGCGCACGCAGCCGCAGCTTGTACTGCGTCTGCCCCAGCCAGGTGAACGAGCCGTGGACCTCCAGAGACTCGGGGCTGCGGGGGGCGAGACGGAGAGAGAGAGAGAGAGCTTCAGGACCGTGTCACGCTGTGACTGTAATGGAGGTGACTTTTCTCTGTACAAAAAAAAATTCTTTAGCTTTTTTTTTTTTTTTTTTCTGGTCAATTTTTTTTTTGTTACGAGCCAAACGTTAAATGAAAACCTTAATTTTAATCTTAATTTCACAGACCGATACATTTTATCGAGGAAAATCCTTAAAGAAGGGAAACTGAACTGGGTTCGAATAAGCACTGGTTTAAAAGGGAATTTTGATGCTTCACATTCACAGCAGTTGCTAGACAACCAGATCCTCATTAGGGATTCCCAACTGAAAAAAAAAGTTGTAATAGGCCTTTGCTGACTGTATTCACACCTATAAAAAGCGACATTAAAATACTTCATTCAACCAGTCAGGCAAATAGCAGGCAGTGCAGTGCAGTGCAGGGGGTGGGTGACCCGGCTTGGGGCCTGAAGTTTGCCATGCGCCCCTGAGTGAGGTACTTAATCTGCATCGCTGCAGTTAAATACCTGGCTGTATTAAAGGGATGCTGTATAAAAAAATGCACAGGTTGTGCAAGTCGCTCCTGAACAAGACTGCCTGCTAAATGCCTGCAATGTGATGTAGCGCAAATGAGAAAAGTGCACGACGGCCATTTCCAGCATTTGTAACGAAAAATCTGCAAGTGAAGGGCTACGGTAAAAAAAAAAAAGGCTTTTAAAAATTTTTTTTTTTAACTTTAATTATCAAATAAATATAAACCACTGACCTTGTAAAGATATGCAAACACTGAACCTTAAATTCCTTTATCAACACACTGCAGCAATTAAACATGAAATGTAACGTAGCTCATGAAAACGTCACACTGAAGTGCTTCAACATCGGTGCTTCTGCCACGATCCAACACCTTGGCACAAAACGAACTTCACACAGAGCTTCGACGGCCCGTCGCCCCAGCAACCGAGCTCCTCACCTGGTGGCTTTGTGTCTCAAGTCTATGATGACATCAACCTGCGCCAGGGAGCAGTTGGAGAGCCTGAGGGTGACGGGCACCATGCACAGACTGCCCAGGGGGAAAGAAAAAGAAAAAGAAGGGAAACAAATGAGATTAGGGGAATCAAGAAAAGAGAGAGAGAGAGAGAGAGAGAGAGATGATACTGAGACGGGTCTCTCCCCTTCCGAGAAAGGTGAAGGGTAAAAACATGAACCTGGGATGGGGTTCACATGTTCAGGGTTCCACACCCCACCCCCAACCCCCCCACCAAAACCCCCGACCCCCACACCCACAGCACAACCCCCAACCCCCACCCCTACCAGCGTAAATATAGCGTTACAACTGTATGATAGTTATGTTGATTTAAAAAAAAAAAAAAATGAAACCCCAATTTACTTCCTTTCAGTTTGTAGTGCCTGTGTGCCCGTGCTCCCATGAGCACCCAGTCAACTCAAGATCCTCTGCGCATTCAAGCAGGAGGATCTTGCATAATTAAATGCGCTGGTTTTTCTTACACGGCACCATTGATTCTGCAGTTGCCGAAATGAACAAAACAAAACAAAAAAAAAACGTTATGCAAGAAACACCAGGCTCACGTCTGTGCAGTCAAATTTACATTGGGTGAACACGTATACCGAACGATACAATGTAAAAAAAATTTAAATAAAATAAAATGAATTTGATTTTAAAAACCAACTGCCGATTGACAGACCGACGTACGCAGAAGGCGACAGGCGTCAGTCATCTATGATTCAGCGAAGCGCCTCCTAATTAGCGGCTAAACTGAGGGCGCGATCACCGCAGCCAAGGAATATTAATCAGCCCGCGGCTGACAGGGCACCTGTTCCTAACGGACGTTTTCGACGTCGTTTTGATCGTCGGCTTGGAACACAGGTGCAACGAATCCGTTCAAGTCGCATCCTCATCTTTTTGTATTTTGGCGGGGGGGGGGGGGGCTGCCCAAGGAGGAGGTGGGAGGGGGGGTGGGCGAAGTTAAAATACATTTTCTTAGGCATTGCTCGGGGTAGGCCTTGCTTCACATGCTCTCCTACACCAGACGGGCTCGGTGAGGATTTATCGGGCTCCGGCCATGCGGAGCGGCCATGTCACACGCCGTTATTCACCGCCGGCGTTCCTCACCTTCCGGACGGCCGGCGCTCCCGTCGCCCGCCGCGCTACCCAACGGCACAGGGCCCGCGCCGAAAACGGCCCGTAAAGTCACAAGCTTCCCATATTTTTTAATGAAATACTGCCTGTGAAATATTGGGTTTTTTCCGCAGAAGAGGGGAGGGGTGTGGTGCGGGGGGGCAGAGAAATGCGAGTCATTCACGGGACTGAATCTTCTTTAAAGAGCCCGCGGTTCTGTTCGGTTCGGTTCGGTTCTGTTATAATAAATAATTACAAATAATTATGCTAATTATCCTGGAAATGGGGAGATTGTAGAATGTGAGTCTAAAGGTTGTGTAAATGTAAGGGGGTTGTTAGACATGCCTCTTCTATAGAGATGGGAAACTGGGCTAGGTCAAAGGTCAAATAAATCAGGAAAGGCTGTAGAGGCAGAGGGTGTGCAAAGGTGTTTTTGCAGTAGATTGGGGATGTAGGTAAACGTACCAGCCCTGTGGAAAGGACAGACTTTAGAACAGGGGTTCAGTTAAAGGTCATGTAGATTGGGGATGTTGGTAAACGTACCTCCTCTGTGGAAAGGGGTGACTGTAGGATTCGGGGTAGTGCAGGTTGGTCTTGATTAGATAGGAAAGCTGCTCCATCGACGGCCTGGCCAGAGGAGGAGGGTGTTCGGGTCTGAATTTCAGCAGAACCATTTCTTGAGCTTCCTGCAAAGTCAAGAAAGAGAGTCTTACAACGTTTGCACCGTCTCCACAATGTTTACACCATCTCCACAACATTTACACCGTCTCCACAATGTTTACACCATCTCCACAACGTTTACACCGTCTCCACAACGTTTACACCATCTCCACAACGTTTACACCATCTCCACAACGTTTACACCATCTCCACAACATTTACACAGTCTCCACAACGTTTACACCATCTCCACAATGTTTACACCGTCTCCACAACGTTTACACCGTCTCCACAACATTTACACCATCTCCACAACGTTTACACCGTCTCCACAACATTTACACCATCTCCACAACATTTACACCGTCTCCACAACGTTTACACAGTCTCCACAACATTTACACAGTCTCAACAACATTTACACAGTCTCCACAACATTTACACCGTCTCCACAACATTTACACAGTCTCCACAACATTTACACCATCTCCACAACATTTACACCATCTCCACTATGTTTACACCGTCTCCACAACGTTTACACCATCTCCACAATGTTTACACCGTCTCCACAACGTTTACACCGTCTCCACAACATTTACACAGTCTCCACAACGTTTACACCATCTCCACAACATTTACACCGTCTCCACAACGTTTACACCGTCTCCACAACATTTACACAGTCTCCACAACGTTTACACCGTCTCCACAACGTTTACACCATCTCCACAATGTTTACACCGTCTCCACAACGTTTACACCGTCTCCACAACATTTACAGTCTCCACTATGTTTACACCATCTCCACAACATTTACAGTCTCCACTATGTTTACACCATCTCCACAACATTTACACCATCTCAACAACGTTTACACCATCTCCACAACGTTTACACCGTCTCCACAACGTTTACACCATCTCCACAACATTTACAGTCTCCACTATGTTTACACCATCTCCACAACATTTACAGTCTCCACTATGTTTACACCATCTCCACAACATTTACAGTCTCCACTATGTTTACACCATCTCCACAACATTTACAGTCTCCACTATGTTTACACCATCTCCACAACATTTACACAGTCTCCACTATGTTTACACCGTCTCCACGTTTACACCATCTCCACAACGTTTACACCGTCTCCACAACATTTACACAGTCTCCACTATGTTTACACCGTCTCCACAACATTTACACCATCTCCACAACATTTACACCGTCTCCACAACGTTTACACCATCTCCACAACGTTTACACCATCTCCACAACGTTTACACCATCTCCACAACGTTTACACCATCTCCACAACGTTTACACCATCTCCACAACGTTTACACCATCTCCAAAACGTTTACACCATCTCCACAATGTTTACACCGTCTCCACAATGTTTACACCGTCTCCACAACATTTACAGTCTCCACAACGTTTACACCATCTCCACAACATTTACACCATCTCCACAATGTTTACAGTCTCCACAACATTTACACCATCTCCACAACGTTTACACCATCTCCACAACGTTTACACCATCTCCACAATGTTTACACCATCTCCACAACATTTACAGTCTCCACTATGTTTACACCGTCTCCACAACATTTACACCGTCTCCACAATGTTTACACCATCTCCACAACATTTACACAGTCTCCACAATGTTTACACCATCTCCACAACATTTACAGTCTCCACTATGTTTACACCGTCTCCACAACATTTACACCGTCTCCACAACGTTTACACCATCTCCACAACATTTACACCGTCTCCACAACGTTTACACCATCTCCACAACATTTACACCGTCTCCACAACATTTACACCATCTCCACAACATTTACACAGTCTCCACAACATTTACACCGTCTCCACAACATTTACACAGTCTCCACAACATTTACACCATCTCCACAACATTTACACCATCTCCACAACATTTACACCATCTCCACAACATCTGCACAGTCTCCACAACGTTTACACCGTCTCCACAACATTTACACCATCTCCACAACATTTACACCGTCTCCACAACATTTACACCATCTCCACAATGTTTACACCGTCTCCACAACGTTTACACCGTCTCCACAACATTTACACCATCTCCACAATGTTTACACCGTCTCCACAACGTTTACACCGTCTCCACAACATTTACACCGTCTCCACAACAGCCTTCAATGACTCTTCTCAAAGGAATTACTTCTCCAACAAAAGGACTCTTACAACAGACTTCAAAAAAAATAAATAAATAAAACATTTTTATCACACTCCGGTGTTGTAAACCAGTCTCACTTGATCACCAAGGTCCTCTCCTTTGAATACAGAACCCGGACATAAACCACATTTTCTACACACTGGTCAAGAGGGAGCACTTCAGAACACAATGCAGTGAAGCAATGCTTAGTATAACATGCCATGTATAAATACGTTTGTAAGTAGTGATGACTATGCCAGACCTAGAGAGAAATTCTCCACGATGTTACTTTCACAGAGAGTAAAATGACTATATAGGCTATATCCACAAAAGAAAGGTTGATTATATGTGACACTCGTAAAAGCTGCTGGTGCAGCTTTGAAAAGCCAAGAGGAAGTTCAACTGCCTCGCACATGAATCATTCCTGACTGGACACAGTTGCTATGCAACAGTTTGAAAAAAAAAGGCAAACCAAATGGTCAAAGAGAGACTGGTGTGTGTGTGTGTGTGTGTGTGTGTGTGTGCACGCTTGTCTGTGCGTGTGTGCAGGGGGGTGGGGGTGGTTAAAAAATGCAGTGAAGACGGATCATTTTTACAGTTATTTTTAAACTGCTAATCACACCACGAAGACACTGAAGTCACACGGTCCTCCTCTCTACCAATCAACACCCAAACAAACACAGCACTGCCATTCCCAACAGTGACACGAAGCCTGTGGTTTATGAGACCTCGAAATTAAAAAGCATCACCCTGACACAGTTGAGTTTTGTAGTTTCAAATCCTATCACTGTGCCAATCCTTCCGATAGGTATTCTGAAGTAGGAGAATTTCAAAAATTCCCTCCTCCCTCCCTCAACACCCCCCCAACCCCCACCCACCTTGGTTCACCGTAGCATCAGAGAAAACCTCTTAAAATGCGTACACACGCAGCAGTGACATTCTTCACCGACGGCCACACAGGTCTTTCTATTTATACGTGGCATTAATCATGAGTCCTCCAGCCCCGTAGGGGGAGCCTCACACAAGTTGTGGCTTCCAATTTACGGGGGTTGGGGGGGGGGACCGTTTACTGCACGGCAAGCGCACAGCTGTAATTTGACCTTTCGGTTCCAGAGTTATTGTCATATCAGTTCATACTGTAGGGGTTGACGGTGCAAGCAAAGCTGAAGCACGACTGGCTCGCACCGTAAACTATACGATATACGTTACTATTCTTCTCCGACGTCGTTCAGACAAACCCAAGTTTGGTTCTACAGTTTTTCTTTTGTAGAAGAGGGGGCAGCTGGAAAAAAAAACAAAAAAAAGACCCAGGCAAACGGAACGCACGCCTCCCTAGAAGACTGGTCTGTTTTCAGTTTTGCCCCGTTTCAGATCGCTAACGCTACAACACAGACGCCGCAATGTGCGAACTCAAAGCAAAGCGAGCGGTTCTGTAATTACAGGGCGGTGTGCAAACAGGAAGGAGCCCGGCCGCAATCTAGCAGAGTCCGTGGCAATCTCTCCTCTCGCTAGCTGAACTGACTGAGCCCGTCTGCGCTACGCAGCTCAGGGGTAACTGTTCTTAAAAGAGATGCCTCTGGGGAAACAGTGTGACAAGGTCCCCACAAAACCGTATGTCAACCCTCCTGAATGGTGTGGGGGGGACCTCCCCCCCCTCCCCCATGACACGTACGGTGATCCCACCTCGGTCTGTAACCTTCTCCGCTCTCCCCACCCCATCTGAACAAACCGAGGAAAAAAAAAAAAAAAAAAAAAACGTAGGACAGTCCACATCTCACTGACCACTAGTGTAATAATTCAGTCAAACCACATCTAATCCTTCCACAAACGTTTGTGGCAAAAATTGACCTTTCTGCAACACTTCTGCGGGGAAAAAACAAAATAAAAAAATCTCACTACGAAGTTTAGTACTTAGCCATTTGAGACGGAGGTGTACGACCGTCAAGAGGACATGGGGCCTAATGTCAAGAGGCATTCTGCCACACGTCATTACAACGTGCTGCAACAATCTTAACAAGCCAGAGTCCCACAGGAAGTTCTAGACTGCCTGGTTACAACAGCCACTTAGCTCGACTCCACCAAGCCCCCCCCCCTTCTCAGTAACGACCTGATAAATGACGCACTGAACTCCGGCTGCTTTTGTGTCTGCACGTTGCGGGAGATAACGGAGGTTCAGACGGCTCCTCGTTATATCTCCAGCTCTGCGATCGCCACTGCGAGCAGGCATCCGAACCCCCGGCCGAACGAGCGCTTCGTTTCGGATTTCAGACGAGAACGTTTCTCCGGGGGGTGTCCCCTTTCCCACGTGTTCGGGGGAGCTGATTTCGGTACAGCACTCCAAGCCAAGGAAACTCGTGACTTCGTAAAATCGAAATTTAATCTAAATCAATACATCACACACAGAAGTGTCGTCTCCAGAAAGCTGAACAGGCTTCTGAAAATCACACAGCAATTTGCAACAGGAGCACAGGGCAACAAAAGAGATTTTATTTTTCCACACACACGTGGGCCTCTGAAATGTGATTTTTAAAATGTACGATAAATTATACCGAGAGGGAATCTCTCCCCGGAGAATAAGAAAATGAAAAAGACGGAAGTGCGATGAAACGATAGCGTACCTCTTTGGGAGTCAAGGAGCACACTTCCTTCCCGATGGTCTGGAGGGCTACGTGGAGCTGGCCCTCCAAGATGAGCTGCTTGTTGTCTTCCACCACGTACGCCTGAGAGGACAGAGCACACAACGCTAGCAGAAACAGCTAGCGAAACACAGCACATGGGGAAAAAACTGGCAATGCATCAGGTGAGGTGTAGCTACCTAAACCATCAGGAAGGAAATGCAATCATTGCAATGGTCCACATTTGGGTGAGATTGGGGGGGGGGGGTGTTTGGGGGTCATCTGTACTGTAGGAATCATCTGACCTCGATAATCAAGAGCTGAATGTTTATTTTTAAATCACCCAAATGGCTTGGTTTAAAAAAAATTAAAAAAAATGCAATAAACCACAGCGAGAAATAAGAATGAAAAAAAAATGTATTAAAAAAACCACCAGAGTCATTCTGAATCCACACAATATGCCCTCTAGCCTCCCGCACTGGCTTCTCTCTGAATGAACGAATGAACGAATGAATGAATGAATGTATGAATGAATGAATGAATGAACGAACGAATGAATGAATGAACAAATGAATGAACGAATGAATGAATGAATGAATGAACGAACGAATGAATGAATGAATGAACGAATGAATGAAGGCCGAGCCTGGGGGGGTGAGCGCACAGGAGCCGGCCAATCGGACGCCACGGTACCTTCCAGAGCACGATGACGTTGAGGTCCACCTCGCTGCACTTTCGGACCACGCCGGCCAGGTCCTCCGCGCTCGTGTCCGCGCCCGCGCCCCTGGAGTGCCCCAAACCGCCGTGCGCCCCGCCCGCGCCCTTCTTCTTCGCCTCCGCGGACAGGCACCGGCGGAAGAAGAAGTCGGCGCAGGGTGTGGTGGCGCTGATTATCTGTTTTGGCGGTAAAAAAAACCTGCTAAAGATGGCCGAGATGGATGGAAAGCCTGCACTGACGCACGCGTAGCAACCGACCGCTAACGAAGCCAACACTGCTAATTACAGCTAGCCTGTCCCCGTGCTTAGGGACAAGCATCGACACTGCTAATTACAGCTAGCCTGTCCCCATGCTTAGGGACAAGCATCGACACTGCTAATTACAGCTAGCCTGTCCCCGTGCTTAGGGACAAGCATCGACACTGCTAATTACAGCTAGCCTGTCCCCGTGCTTAGGGACAAGCATCGACACTGCTAATTACAGCTAGCCTGTCCCCGTGCTTAGGGACAAGCATCGACACTGCTAATTACAGCTAGCCTGTCCCCGTGCTTAGGGACAAGCATCGGAAATTAGCATATGCTATAAACGCTGCGATACACTGCATTGGATATTTGTTTGACAATAATCTATGTTTAAATGTATCCGTCCCTATCAAATTAACATTAAAATAAAATAAACAGAAATGACCGACTGAACATATTGAAGAACAAACGGGCCACAATCACGAAGCATGTACACGATCACAATCACTGCGTTTAAGAAGAATGTTTCCGAGAGCATTTTCGGCATTCATTTTTTTCTTTGTCTGTATTTGTTCATGGCTGTTTCCTTTTTGCTAATCACATGAACAGGATTGCGGACAAAATTTACAAACTGCCAGAATTCATCACCTCATACATCTGGGATATGCACAGAAACAAAAGTCTGCAACAAGTTTTACTCCGTAAAGCACTTTGAATTGCCCCAGTGTATGAAATGTGCTACAAATAAAGCTGCCTTGCCTTGCCTATGTGTCACGAATCTCATCTTGTTTTTTCGTAGGAAAATTTTAAAGAACAAAAGGAAGAATAATTTAAGAAAAGTTTCGTGAATAAGGCCCATTTCCTAGAAGCCACAGAAGAAAGGGCAACCTTTCAAGGCATAAAAAAATGAATAACAATTTACCACCAGTAATTTTACATGTGCAGGTTACTTCAGCTGGAATGGAGTGCACATCTCACCTGTTCGTTTCCCAGGTTTACGTCGGCAAAGGTGTACTTCTCTTGTGCATTTGAGGTAGCTGCGAGACAGGAAAGGGAGGGAGCTTTGTGTTCAACGCAATTTCCAAACTTTAAAAGCCGCAATTCTCACTTTGATATTCGCAGCCAGATCACCCACCTTCAACAGTCCTGCATTTGGTAGCTCTGAAGCAAAGCTTGCCCCTCTGCCGACTCGTGAGTTTTGAATCTGCGCGGACAAGGAATTCAGTCAAGGGAAACCAGTGGGGCGTGACATCACAATTAATCCCGTTACCAGGGAAACCAGTGGCGCTTACAAACAGTGGCGTCCAGAAGAACAATGTGCGAAACTTTTTGTTCAGAATACAATTTACGTGAAGACGCCACCTCCCCACACACATAAATGAGACAGCGCCCTAACCACAAACTCACCCAAGTGTAACATCTGCATTTAAAAACGAGCGGATGAGCAGCTTGCGCTGTAAACTTTAAGGTAAGGAGTTGATTGCTACACTTTCGCTGACGGTCAGTTCATTAAAGCTCCACAGCCGGTCCCCACCCTGAGACACACAGCCGCACGAGGGCCACGGGGCCAAGAAACGGCCCGACGAACGGGATTAATCACCGCGATCGGGCCCGTCGGAAACACGCCATAACTTCATTAGCTCCGGCCCCAGCGTCTCTAATTGGGCAGAGAGGGTCTGATAGCCACGGCGCTGGGGCCGAGCCGTCCCCACAGAGACCGGGGATTGGATTCAGTGCACGCTCTCTCTTCTAATCGTGTATAAAAAATAAATAAATAAATAAAACTCTTCTTATTCAGCTCACACGGCGGTGCAATCAAACGCAGCCTGTGGCTGTGCGTTGGGCTCGAGCCGCGTAATTGGGTAAATAAAGGTTAAATAAAAATTAAATTAATTGGGCAGACCTACCCCCCCACCCCCCCCCCCCCACAAAATGTTACCGGTCGAATGCAGAGCCAACAAACCAGCCGTCACGTCATTGATGGAATCAAAAAATAAAATAAGAAGACAATGCTGGGAGTTTTTAAAAAGGAGGACAGAAAGCAAAGAATTCGCTATCTTAGCTGCTTTTTCGATTGACTCTTAAGAGCAGCCTTAAGTCAACCATTCCAGTGAATGTTAAAATGTTAAAATGTTAAAGAGGAATGAAAAGAAGGGAGTGGAGGAGGAAGAAAAGGAGGAGGAGGAGGAGGAGAGCAAACCTTTGTCTTTGGACGGGTTTATGCACTTCTGCAGCCTCCATTGCTTACTGCTGCTGGAGACTTGCACAACATGGAACTCCCTCACCCCCGCCTCACTCTGAGAGAGAGAGAGATGAGAGAGACTATTACACACACACTCCCTCACCCCCGCCTCATTCTGAGAGAGAGAGACTGTCACTGCATATCTACACTATTACACACACACACACACACACACACACACACACTCCCTCACCCCCGCCTCATTCTGAGAGAGAGAGACTGTCACTGCATATCTACACTATTACACACACACACACACACTCCCTCACCCCAGCCTCCTTCTGAGAGAGAGAGAGAGAGAAACTGTCACTGCATATCTACATTATTACACACACACACACACACACACACACAATCCCTCACCCCCATCTCGTTCTAAGAGAGAGAGAGACAGAGACAGCCTGTCACAGCATATCTACTTACTCACACACGCACACACACACAATCCCATTTTTGCCCCTCAGTCATACACACAAAGACCAATTTACAGGTGTGATGAATGTGTCACCCTGACCATTATTCTCCTTAATGAAGACTGAGGATGTTCATTTACAGTGTTGTGTTTCTGGAAGCTGAAAATTGCTGATAACAGATCTTTAAAAAAACAACAACATTTTATGCCATAAATATCTGCATACCTCCATGTAAGCGTTCAGAACACTTTGCACACGTATTAAGCCAAACATGTTTGATCGATTCAAAGCCAGCAAGACTGAGGAGCCTTTCCAAAAGCCATCAGTCAAAAGCCACCCCGATTTCATAAACGTCTAGACTGGACAATGACATCAAGGTCCCAGACACATTCCTCTGAAGGAGAAAAGCATCTGCATACTAAAATGGCCGCCTGAATTTTAATCTCCAAGCCCACTGAAAGCCCTCTGAAAAAGTGTGTGTGTTGGGGGGGCGGGGGGGGGCAGTGGGTAGTGGGGTGGGGGGATTGGGGTGGGGGGTAGCGGACGGCGCCGGGGCTCACAGTGTTGACGTTCTCCACGTCCACGAAGACCAGCATGCTGCCGCCGTGCCCGTCCTCCTGCTCCTGGAAGGTGTTGCTCCTCCGCGCCGTGGCCCTCACGCTCAGGGAGCGGCTGGCACAGATCACCGCAGTGTGGCACAGCACCCGGTGACTGGGGGGGGGGGGAGAGAAAGAGACAAAGAAGGAGGGAGAGGGAGAGAGAGAGATTGACTTTAATGTCCCCCTTTATTTAAAACTGTAACCAGGAAATTATGATGGGAGTTTGAGACGCCCAGACCCCACATCGGCAGGTAAAACTTTATTTTAACTCCCAGGAGGTTCACAGAAACACCGGAACACGTGTGGGGCTGGGTGGGGGGAAGGGGGGAACACGCGCGTGGGGGGGGTCCACGCACCTGAGCTTGGACGTCTTCTCGGCGCTCTCGTAGTAGAACAGGAAGTTGATCTCGTGCACGCCCTCGCGGTCGGGCCCCCGCAGCCACAGCGGCAGCTGCACGGAGGCGCCGGGCTGGAGCACGGCGTCGGGCAGCGGGATGTCCAGCACCCCGGGGCAGCGGCCGTCCCCCCCACCGGCGCCGGCCCCGGCCCCGAAATCGGCCGGGGACACCAGCGAGGCGGGGGCGTGGGCCGCGGCGACGGCGGCGGCGGCCTGGTCCGACACCACGGTCTTGTAGGCGCTGCAGTTCTCGGAGGCGGTGGGGCTCAGGGGGGTGAGGGGCGCCGCCCGCCCGCCGAAGGTGAAGAACTCGGGGCGGCGGGACACCACCCGCAGGCCGGTCAGCGCCACTGCGCTCACGTTGGCGAACTCCACGTAGGCCTTCCGGATCTCTCCGCACAGCAGCCCCGTGGGGAAGTTAATGAAGAACACCTGCGGGGTGGGGGTGGGGGGGGAACAGAGAGACAGTTACCTCACCAAGAACCCAATTAACTTCCTCCACCGTTTCATCAGTTTCCATCCCTCTCTTCAGCTTCCAGCCTAACGCCCCCAGCAGGGGCATGGGTGGGGTGATGAGGGGGGTGGGGCGGGGCAGGGCAGGACGGGGGCAGAGAGGGGGCAGGTACGCTCACCTCCAGCAGGGGCATGGGCGGGGTGATGATGGGGGCTGGGTGGGAGGGGGCAGGACAGGGGCAGGTACGCTCACCTCCAGCAGGGGCATGGGCGGTGTGATGAGGGGGGTGGGGCAGGGCAGGGCAGGACGGGGGCAGGAGGGGGGCAGGTACGCTCACCTCCAGCAGGGGCATGGGCGGGGTGATGATGGGGGCTGGGTGGGAGGGGGCAGAGAGGGGGCAGGTACGCTCACCTCCAGCAGGGGCATGGGTGGGGGGGTGGGGCGGGGCAGGGCAGGACGGGGGCAGAGAGGGGGCAGGTACGCTCACCTCCAGCAGGGGCATGGGCGGGGTGATGATGGGGTCGAGGCGCCGGTCGGGTCCGTGCTGGACGGAGGTCTTCTCCTCTTTGGTCCCGTTCAGACGAGGGCCCTGGATCTCCAGGTCCTGCCGACCGCGCACGGTCAACCCTTCGCCCACGCCTGCAGCCAGCCCAGCACATTTAAATTCAGCAACAGGGCACAAAGCACACCAGCGGGACAATATACCGAAACGTTCATTCCCCCAAACACCTCCCAAAAACTCTACGCCTACATCCTCTACACCACTGGTCTCCAACCCTGGTCCTGGAGAGCTACAGGGTCTGCTGGTTCTCATAGTGACTCTGCACTTCATGAATCAATCAGAGCAGTTGATTACACAGTTAACTCATCTCACCTGGTGTCTTGGGTCTCAACTGGGTGCTGATTTTAAGGTGAAAACAAAAAAACCAGCAGACCCTGTAGCTCTCCGGGACCAGGGCTGGAGACCACGGCTCTATGCCCATACGCCAGTGCCTTTCTCTGCAGCCTTGATGGGAGCACCTGTAGTCTGGCACACAACCCCACGCAAGAGAGCACAGGACAGCCCTCTCCCAGCCAGGCCTAAACCATGCCCCAGCAGCGCCGCAGTACCCACCTTCGCCAGCAGAGGCCGCTGTGCCCAGGTTGTAGACCACGCCCAGGATGTGCAGCTCCCCCGTCTGGTGGGGGAGGAGCTTCAGACGAGCCTGAGGGGAGAGTAGAGCGGAGCGTTATCCACAAACAGACATTCTTAACATTCTAAGCAGACATTCTAAACATTCTAATCAGACATTCTAATCAGACATTTTAATCAAGCATTTTAATCAAACATTCTAAACATGCTAACATTCCGTTTCAAAGGCTATTACATTACATTACAGGCTATCTATTTTGGCACACTCTTCATATACATAAACTGAATGGATTCCCGGTGACTGAACATTTTTTCACACACTTCATGCAAAATATAGTAAGGTGTTAATTTTCTTTAGAATAACACTTGCCGCTGGTCACTCAACCACAAGCAGATGAACTGCGAATGAATTTAATCATTTTCTGAAAAATAGTTAATGAGAGCACAGATTACTGCACACTTACCACTTTAGTCTCTTCCAGGCTCATGAAAAACTCCGATATTACCTCAGTGCTGATGAAATCGTTTTTTAATGGTGCCTGTTAGTGGAGAAACGGAAACAAAAGAAGTCCTTGAAAGGATAACTGAATTATGCCACATCGACGTGCGGAAGGACACTTGGCTCATGAAACAACGCTTGAGACGCTGCACACTGCAAGATTACGAGAGGCTGAATTTCACCTTTTTTTTATTGATCCGTGAGAGGTGAAGAAAAAAAAAATATATATACATTTTTTTAAATTGGAATTGCATAGGATAAAAAAAAAAGTTTATAAAATTTCTTAACGACCCTAATTTGATGGAGTCCATCTGCATCGATCTCTTGCCCTTCGTTTCACCTTTTTTTTATTGATCCGTGAGAGGTGAAGAAAAAAAAAATATATATATATATACATTTTTTTAAATTGGAATTGCATAGGATAAAAAAAAGGTTTATTAAATTTCTTAAGGACCCTGGTTTGATGGAGCCCATCCGCACCGATCTCTGGCCCTTCAGTGCAAACTGCAGCGTGCGGCGCTCGCGGAAAGAGCAGGAAGGGGCCCTAACGCGGGGGGGGGGGCAACTCACCTCCAGATCGCGCGCCTCCTTCTCGTTGCTCACAGACTCCCCCGCCTCCTCGCCCTGTGCGCGGGAGAAGTCCTTCGGGGTGAACTTCCAGAGCAGCGACAGGTCCGTCAGGATGAGGGGGACCTTCAGAGGGTTCCGGAACACCACCTCGACGATGACGGGCTCTGGGGAGGAAGAGCGAACGGCGTTAAAAACGTTGACCGGAAAACGTTGACAGGGACTGTTGAGCGTGCTGGCCGACTCGGTCCCGCAGTTTTTGGGGGAGGAACAGGACAAAGAAAACGAAAATCCTCAGAGGGTCTGAGAGTCAAGGGTCATGAAAGGAAGGGGGGGGGGGGCGGGGGCAATTAATTAGAATACGTGCCCTGGGGCAACAGAAGAGAGACCACTGGGGGTGCGGAGTTAATCGATCACATTTAAACGGAAAAAATAAAGTTTTCCAAAAGTACCTTAAAGATTTTACATGAGGACAAATGAAAAAAAAAAACAATTCTTCTGCCTTTTTTCGAAAACGAACCAGAACAGGCCTGGCAGCTTCCCTAACAGCCGAGCATTCTGGGTAAGTGAGTCACCTTCCACCACGGCCAGGGGGAAGCGCGTGTTGTCCGTCTGGCCGTTCAGGCAGTACTGGGTGGGCTGGAAGTTGGCGGGGAGGACCCCCCGGTGGACGATGGCCACCACCTGCTCCTCCAGCTCCTTCCACTGCTGGGACAGGTCCCGGTCGTACTCCTGGTCCAAACTCACGTGGGTGGCGGCCTGCTTCTCCCCTGGGGCGGGCGAGAGAGGGAACGCGCTGGGTGACGACCACCATCTTTACCGCCATCACAGTCATTAGCAGTCACAGGCATTACATTTATTAGTCGTGATAGTCCGTACAGTCATTAATTATATAATAATAATAATAATAATAATAATAATAACAACAACAATGTCCCAAGTGCTTTACATAATAAAAATTTGCCTGTTCATTGAGGAAGAAATAATCACACAAAAATGAACACTGAAAAAAAAAAAACACTGAATTAAAGTCAGAGGAACAGAAAAAGTCCAAAGGTTTGGTTTTTCCTCTACAGTCTCGGTGAGCAGCACCAGTGGACCGTGGCCAGAGCGCAGCCTCACAGGGACACCCAGGTTCACAGTGAAATCAGCCCTGATGCAGCACCTCGACTCATACTAAACACAGAGCTGCATCAGTACAGAATATTTCATTTCCACAGGCACATGTACACAGTGGGAGATTTTAAAAGGGCGTCATTTTCACAGACAGTCAGAGCAAAATTAAAAATCGGGAGAGAAGCCAGGACTCACGCCAGCTCAGCATACACTGTTCAGCCTTCGAAAACAGCGGCAGCGGCACCGCCCACTGCATTGCTAAGCAATAAGCCCATTCATTAATTCCAGCTCCGCTGCATCTCACACACACACACACACACACACACATATCCACAAGCACACTGAAATGACAGTCAGGCACTGTTATAACCGTGGGCTACCTGTACAACCGTTACAGCATGCATTGTGCTGCCCTCAGACCATCTCAACACTCTTCCATGTACTGCACACCACGATACTGTGAATTCCCGCCAGGTCAGTGTACATGGATCACACACAAATTACTCAAATGTGCACTAATTACTCTGAAGCGCTTAAAAAAAAAAAAATTTTTTTTTAAATATTTCACAAGGACCCAAAAATGCTCCAAGACAGAGAATCTCCTACCTGCCCCTACGAGGCACATGTGGAGAAGATGAGTCAAGGTGAGAAGAGGTTTGACAGACCTGTGTGCGTCTTAGAGCAAGGTTCCCAGAACAGGTGCCCCTCCATGGCCCCCTTAACCTTAGCCTTCTGGCTCAGATCCCATCACCTCTGACTGACCGTAACTCCAGAGGGCGCACTTCTCTACGGGTCAGGATCGCAGGATCGACCCACAAACGGAGCGCAGCGGCGGCCGTGGCACGGGGGGCGGAGCCTCACCTTCTGCCAGCCGCCGGTCGTGGCCGAAGAAGACGCGCGTGGCGGAACTCTGGATGCAGGGCAGGGGCAGCTGGGGAAGGGCGCCCTCTGCTGGGGACGACTGGCTCACATTCTGCTAAAGAACGACAAAAAAAAAAAAAAAAATCAAAATTTTAAGTTTGAACTACCACTTATGGGCGGAGCCCAGCTCCCGTCAATCATCAGCCCGCGAGCTGAGGTCACGACCTTTAACCCTTTGAAGAGATATGTTCTCTTGTGAATGTTTTTTCTACAGAAGTCAGTGTTCTAGAACTCCGCTGCTTTCAGTCACCAGCAGTGATTGTGACATCAGCGACAGAATGTTCGGTTAAGAACATTCTGAACACGTAGCCTATTTGCAATCTCACACCTTAATAAAGGGTTAATGGATGCTGGGGGACACAGGCTGTCCATATAAACTCAGACAGCTCAAAATGCCAGTCCGGAACATTCCCTGGACGACAGGAACTCCCTCCCGCCCCTACATCTCCAATCCGCTCTCCTGGCTGCCTGGCAGCTGTGGGTGAAAGGTATTCCCCTGTGGGGGCTAGCCTTTTCACCTCAGTACTTCTGAGTGGAATCTCATTCATGGCAATGAGAGTGAAATAGGCTGGCTAAATTACTAGCCTGCTATGTGGTAAATGTGTAGTATAGAGTGTGTGTGTGTGTGTGTGTGTGTGTGTGTGTGTGTGTGTGTGTGTGAATGTGTGTGTTCTTGCAAATCTAATCTTGCACTGAAATCCATCAGTCATGATGGGACAGTTAGAATGAATTGTTTTACTGCTATAATCTGCTGTCTTTTTTTTAAGCATAAGGCATACAAACTGTTGTACTAAATATTAAGAAAGATACAGCACTATCCGATACACAAAACGCACCCGCAAATTCAGGACTGGATTGAACTGGTTCACACAGAAGCTTGGAATCAACTTTGAGTGTAACATTTAGTAGTTGCTTTGTTTACCATTTACTTAATAATATCATTTGTACCTCTGGGTGCAACATTGGTGTTTGTTAGCCAAGATATTGCGTTTGTCCTCTCATTAACAACATCTTGGGCGGTGAAAAAGCGTGCGAACTGCAGCTGCATTTCATTTTACAGTCCACAGGACGGATCAGCCGAATGTAAACCCAAAATAACGAGGCTCACAAGAAAACCCTGTAAAAACGTCATAGAGACAGAAGGCCAGATCTCATACGCCATCGCAGGGGGTGAAACAATCAAAGCAGCAGGCTTAAGCTGAACGTCGTCCGATAAACAATACAACTCTAAGGCACGCTGATCTTAAAATAACACCAGTGAGACTGAAGCCTTCAAACCGCAAACCCACGCCAAGGCCAAATGGCAGCACGACTTCATTTTGAGCACCTTTTTTCAAGAACGAAAGCGGAGAAAGATTATTATTATTTTTTTTTTTTTTTAAAGACGAAAAAGCACGTCTCAGGGTGTGGCTGTGGAACCGCGGGCCGGTCGCGAGCGGGGCCAGTCGATCGGCCGTTTTTTTTTCCGGTTTCGTTTCCTGTTTAAACCGACCTTGTAGACGTAGAGGTACTCGCGCAGGAAGGCCCCCTGCTGGGAGGCGGCCTGCTTGCTGTCGTTGATGAGGATGTGGCGGAAGGCGGCCACGGCGTTGTCCGGCTGCCGCAGCGTGTAGGACTGGCGGCCGATGGTGAAGTTGATGTGGTCCTCCGCCAGGGACCAGCCTTTGCCCTTGTACACCTGCATGGCCTGGCAGTAGCACCGCAGCGCGTGCCGCTTCTGCGCCGAGCACAAAACACCACGGACGGACAGACAGGCAGGCAGGCAGACAGACAGACAGACAGGCAGGCAGACAGGCAGGCAGGCAGACAGGCAGACAGGCAGACAGGCAGACAGGCAGAGAGACAGACAGAGACAAACAGACAGACAGACAGGAATTAATCACGCATTAAAGCACAGCAGTAAGAATCAAGGCAGGGGATCCGGTTATAACAGTACATTTACATCACAGGCATTTAGCAGACGCTCTTATCCACAACTTTTTACATAGCATTTGCATTGCATCCATTTATACACCTGGATAGACTGAAGCAATGCAGGTTAACCTTCACGTTACAAAGACCAGCTCCTTACCCATGATCCTACACTGCCACCCTTATGACTGCGGTTCAATACCAGGAAATGGTTTAGATTTCAGCCAGCCAAGGAAAACCTTTTGACTTTTAATCTTCTTGCTAAATGAAACCAAGAATGTGTTTTGCTGAATCACTCGATCTCTGTATGGACATGAAATGTGGGAGGTTACTGTCCTGTAGGGTTTCACTCCGGCCCTAACACAGCACACCTCATTCACCAGCTAGAGATCTACCGTCCTGTAGGGTTTCACTCCAGCTCTAACACAGCACACCTCATTCACCAGCTAGAGATCTACCGTCCTGTAGGGTTTCACTCTGTCCCTAACACAGCACACCTCATTCACCAGCTAGAGATCTACCGTCCTGTTGGGTTTCACTCTGTCCCTAACACAGCACACTCCATTCACCAGCTAGAGATCTACCGTCCTGTAGGGTTTCACTCTGTCCCTAACACAGCACACCTCATTCACCAGCTAGAGATCTACCGTCCTGTAGGGTTTCACTCTGACCCTAACACAGCACACCTCACTCAACAGCTAGAGATCTACCGTCCTGTAGGGTTTCACTCCAACCCTAACACAGCACACCTCACTCAACAGCTAGAGATCTACCATCCTGTAGGGTTTCACTCCAACCCTAACACAGCACACCCCATTCACCAGCTAGAGATCTCAATAAGCTGCTAATTAGTAGAGTCTGGTGCGCCGAATCAGGGCTGAAATGAAAGGAGGGCAGCTCTCCAGGAACAGCGCAGAGCAGTCCTGGCCCAGAGCTCATCTGAGCGTTCCCTCCCTCTCTCTCTCTCTCCCTCCCTCCCTCCCTCCCTCCCGCTCTGGAGCTGCCGGCGGGGTCTGTGACCTCATTCAGACCCTCTCTGCCGATGACTCATTCCCCGCTGAGTGACTCACACAGCACCCCAGTTCCCCAGCTGGGCTCAGGGTGATGAGCATCACCTGCTGGTCCCGGCCAGGAGAGCAGCCGCTGTGCAATCCACCGTGAAAGGTCAAAGGGCGCTGCTCCCCCCGAACCCTGATCTTAAACACTGTGGGGGCTCGCAGCCGAGCTCACAGGGGGACTACAAAACAGGGGGACCGCAATACAGGGGGACCGCACTACAGGACCGACTAGCCTACAGACCGCACTCGGGGACTACAGACCGCAAACAGGGGGACACCAATACAGGGAGCACAGCACATACAGGGGGACCCACTACAGGGGACCACACTACAGGGGGACCGCAATACAGGGGGACCGCAAAACAGGGGGACCGCACTACAGGGGGACCGCACTACAGGGGGACCGCACTACAGGGGGACCGCACTACAGGGGGACCGCACTACAGGGGGACACAACCACTACAGGGGGACACAATACAGGGGGACCACACTACAGGGGGACCGAACTACAGGGGGACAACAATACAGGGGGACCGAACTACAGGGGGACTACAAAACAGGGGGACCGCACCAGCTACATTACCATATCACAAGTAATGATTTCTCTTTTGGCTTCAGACTTCCTTATTCATTGGCATATCACCTTCCATATCTAAACTGTAGCATGTCTGATTCACCCAATCAGAATCCCATTCCAAAATCTAATATATGCGCCTCAGGTCTTGGTCTGATTTCATTTAGGAAAATTACCCATTTCTAAAGGCAGCACATGATACAAAAATTGGATCAGCGAACAGCTACGAGCTCAATCTGTGCTACATGAAGCGCCCTCTGCTGGCCACATTTGGTTGCAGTCAAATAAGATTTCAAACCAGACACAAAATCGAAACAAAACGGCCAACGCGGGGGTTTCCCCCACATGAGCACTCACACAGTTAAAAATAAATACATTTCTCCCAGCATTCATTTTCATTACCAGTGTGACATTAAAAGCCTGCCACTGTGCTTCTCCCGGCACCTCCCATGGTAACTGCAGTCATCGTTTAATAGATCCTGACAGTGTAATCCGCTTAGCCCCCCCCCCGAGCCTCCTCAGGTCTAAAGCACCTGCAGACCACTCTAATGAACGCCACCTCTCCCTGCACGGGGAGGGAGTAATAATGAACATGACATGCGTTTGGGGTGGGGGGAGCAGAAACTCGAGCATTTGGGGCGGGCTCTGTACCTGTCCCGCTTTGCTGAACCTGTGTCCCGCCAGGATCATGTGGAAGGCGAACTTGCGCACCATGGGGCTCCTCATGTTGATGAAGCAGTGGGCCGCCTGCTCCAGGAGCAGGGCGCTGCGCAGGTCCGAGTCCTGCAGGGGGCGCAAGAGAGCGGGTCAGACACCTCCCCCTGACTCCAGCCGGGCTGACCTAGAGCTGACTCCTCCCCCTTACCACACTGACCCGATTCCGCCATTTCACTGCTCTTCAACACAGACTGCGCCAAAAAGTCTCATACACAGCGGTATGGAAAACGTTTCACATTTCATCGTTTTATTTTTTATTTTCAGCCCGTTCAATTCGGCAAACAAAAAGTAATCCTGCATGAAGTCGTACAGAAACATGTCATGTTTGTGTTTGTTCCCAATAGAGGTTGTGATCAGACTATTTTTCACCACTTAGAAACATGCAATTTGACTTGGGGGGGAGCCAGACTTTTGCACACCACTCTACAAATACATTGACTATAAAGACTAAATGATCTAGTGTATGCTTTTAAAATTCTAAACTCATCTCCTTCCACATCTTTGTGTAGGAAACAAGCAGGTGTCATCAAGCAGCGAATGACCTCACAAACACAAATGACATCGCAAACAGCACCCTCCCAACCTCGCTATCAAATTACATCACAAACGCCAGATGGGCATGACGAGCAGTATTCCTCTCACTATCAAATTACATCACTAACACAGATGGGCATGACGAGCAGTATTCCTCTCACTATCAAATTACATGGCAAGCACAAGCGCCATCGCAGAGCAGCGCCGTTCCCTCCTCGCTATCGAATGACCTCACAAAAACACGGGTGACATCACAAGAGGAGCTCTCCTCACCTCGCTGGTCATCTTGATGAGGAGGGTGGCGGCCTCGGAGTACTTCGCCTGGCTTTTCAGGATCTCGGTGCTGAGCAGCGCACACCGCTCGGCCAGCACCATGTTCCTACAGCCGAACGAAAACACCACGGATACCATGAGCGCGGGGAACTGTGCAGTTTTAAGAAAGAAATGGTTCAATGTCTTCAACAATTAATGCGTGCTGCTATTTTTTCTGAACTCTTCCCCCCGCCCACAGACAAAACAAACAAAAAGAAAAAAACGAGGGACTCAAATCCAAATGAACAAACCTCCTCCCTTCTCCGCTGTTTTCTTAGAAACGGTCAGGAATAAAACGCCACTTCCCACAATGCACTTTACCAGCATCTCATTTCCTGATTTCACTTTACATGCACCAAGAGGTCAATACAGTAGTGCAGTATGACGACAGCCATGTACGCGTGTGTCCCCAGCCTTCAATATCGTACAGTACACGACCGTCGGTTTGCACAGTGACATCACTTCCTGTCGGCGCAGGCGCGTACTTGCAGACGTCGCGGTAGGTCTGGATGGCCGTGTCCATGTAGTGGGCGGGATACGGCCTGGGAGCGCCGGGGTGGAGGAAGGCCGACACGGCCGCCATTTCCTGGAATCAAAAAAATTATTTTTTTTTAACTTTATTTATCGTTTATTTTACCAGGACAAGTACAGGTTGTTAATGAGTGTTGGGGGAAAAAGGCACATGATAAACACACGCTCAAACGGCAAACTTTTTTTGCAATATGAAGAGTGTTCCATGTAACCGAACTTCATCTCCTTCAGCTGCGGACCACCAACCGGAATAAATCCATCATGACCAATCGTACCGTCAGCCAATCATCGAATCAGAAAACGCGCTCTCGTTTCAGAAAAGCACGCATATTTGGACAGCGTGTGCACACCCACCAGAGCTCCAGCGGCGTACAGCATGGCCTGGTCGTTGAGGAAGTCCTTCTTGGCGGTGTGATAGCAGCTGTAGGCCAGGTCGTAGTGCTGCACCAGGAGGCATAGGTCGGCCATTTTCCTTATCTGCAGCTCCGGGGCCTCTGGAGGGTACCTGCAACACAACACGGTCCCCAGTCACCGTCACCAGGGAGACGCGAGCATTCACCTCCACATCAAACCCAGCGGCAGGGAGACACTCACTGCAACCCACCCACAGAAGGCACACGGTAGCTGACTGTGTACAGAGGGAGGAGGGAGGGGAGGAGGAGGGAGAGGAGGAGGGAGAGGAGAGGAGGGAGAGGAGGGGAGGAGAGGAGGAGAGGAGGAGAGGAGAGGAGAGGAGAGGAGAGGAGAGGAGAGGAGAGGAGAGGAGAGGAGAGGAGAGGAGAGGAGAGGAGAGGAGAGGAGAGGAGAGGAGAGGAGAGGGAGGGAGGGAGAGGGGGAGGGAGGGAGGGGAGGGGAGGGAGGAGGGGAGAGGGAGGGGAGGGGAGGGGGAGGGGAGGAGGAGGGAGGAGGAGGAGGAGAGGAGAGGAGAGGAGGAGAGGAGAGGAGAGGAGAGGAGAGGAGAGGAGAGGAGGGGAGGAGAGGAGGAGGGAGAGGGGAGGGGAGGAGAGGAGGTGCACTTACAGAAGGCCAGCTGTGTTTTTCAGCTCACTGATGCTCTTCTCCGGTACCTTGCCTCCACCAAACCACTTCTTGGTGGCAGAAAATAAGGACCTGCTGAGACCTTTCCTGGAAACGAGCTTTCGAGGGAAAAAATAAAAACATTTTTTAAAAATAGTGATTGGTAACAGAAAGTTCACTACAGATCATACATTCTGAGCACTGCACACCTCATTCACCAGCTAGAGGTCTACCGTCCTGAAGGGTTTCACTCTGTCCCTAACACAGCACACCTCACTCAACAGCTGGAGAGCTCATTAAGCTGTGAATTAGTCGGAAGTGCCAAATTAGGGTTGCAATAAATCACTTTGTCATACTGTTACAACACACTTTGTGCATGCGTGTCTATCTGTGTGTGCCTGTCTGTGTGTGTGTGTGTGTGTGCGTGTACGCGTGCCTGTCTGTGTGTGTGTGCGTGTACGCGTGCCTGTCTGTGTGCGTGAGTGTGTGCGTTCACGTGTGACAGACTGAGTGACCACAAGCACATTCTAGTGAAAGTGAAATTTGAACCCAGTCTGTTCCAGTCGGCTGAGAAGCACCTAAAACCTAAATAACTCAGAGAAGTCAGACTGATCAGGCAAAACTGCCAGCCCTGCACTAATCTCAGAAAAGACCAGCTTGTGTAGAGGGGGCGCTGGTGGTGCTTCAGGATGCAGAAGCAGATTAGAACCCTCATTGGCATTCTTACCCGGTACACTTCAACACAAGCTGGCTTTCCTTCATTTGGAAAGTACCCCGCGGCAGTAACAGATGCTCCCCGCGGCTCAGACACTACATAAACACTGGGGCTGTGGGACTGTGGGGTCTAACGACAACACACCTGACATACAGGCACCGTAAAAAAAGAGCAACCCGTTTTTTATTTTTCCAGGAGTCACCAAACACCCAGACCGGCCCAAATCCCTAAAACCGCGCCACGGGACCACACGCCAGGTCCCTGAAGCCCCCAATCTGCTGCTGCCGCCCAGCGAGAACCCCCCACCCTCCGGGCCAGCAGGGGGCGCCCTCACCTGGTCGTTGAGCTGGCGGATGTTCTTCTCGATGTGGGGCAGCAGGCCGCGGGAGGTGAACTCCTGGATGAACTGGCGGATGCGGTCGTGGTCGTTGAGCGTCAGGCACGCCCCGTGCGGCGCCACGCCCGCCTGCTTCTTGCCCTCGGACCCGGGCGGCTTCAGGGGCTCCAGGCTCTCCTGGGGACCCCCGGGGTCGCTGGGGTGGTCCAGCTGGAGGGGGTGGGCGTCGAAGTTGTTGGGAACCCCATCTGAAAGAGGAAAAGGCTTGTTTTAAGACACAAGGAATTTTACTTTTTCAACAGGAATCCGGATGAACACATACAGACATTCACGCTACACTATAAAGCACCTACTACACACCAACAGTGGATAAAAACAGTATTATTGTTGTTATCGCATTGAGAGTTATTGAGAGTATTACAGTATTTTACACACACACACATATAAAATACTAAAAGATTAACAGAGTAAAATGCGCGCTGGCTTACCTCTGGCTGAAGGTTCGAGCCCGTCCACATCCCCTGCGCTGGTGCTGTTCTCCACGGTCGTGTTATTCACCATGGCAGAAGGACCTTCTTCATGCAAGTCCTAAAAAGACCGTTAGGCATTTCAGCGTTTTTCCAGTGCCCAGCACAAATGACAGCGCGCTACAGCACCACATACAGTACAGCAAGCATGCCGCAGACTGTGTCCACTGCTGTCACCTGCCCAGTGCTAACTGGAACAAAATTAAATCCCCAAATATTCACTGCTGATTTTAGTGTGTGCACAGGTAACCACCTTCAGCAGCTGCTTTGAGAAAAAAATATTACTATAAATGATTATAAATAAGCAAGATAGTGGAAATAGGAAAATGGGGGGAAAAAAACTGGAAAAGAATCAGAGGAATCAGAGTTGATGCTTATTTACATAAACCTAATCATAGATGGAAATTTGACAACAGAAGCAAAGGAAGTACAGACCGACACACAGAAAGACAGATAGACAGACAGAGACAGACACACACACACAGACACACACACACACACGCACCTGGTTTTGGAAACTGCTCTTCTGTAAGTACTGGCTCCAGGGGTCGGGGATCTGCTCGCCCGAGGCGGAGGCGGACATGCGCGAGTTGATCTTGAGCAGGTAGCAGGCCTGCGTCCCGTACCTCTGCTTCATGTCCTCGTACACGGTGTCCGCCCTGCAGGCCAGCGGGAGAACAGCAGCGCGCTCAGGATACGGCCCAGCCAGAATCGATACGGCAGGACATTAAACTGCACCCCCCACACAGCAGGGGGGAGGGGGGGAGGGGGGGGTGGATCAATGGCTTCCGCGCCATGCTGACAGTAAACACAGGCAGGTCTGACACGGCAGTGTAGCGTCTGACCCAAACAGAACCGACAGTGCCAGCTCTGTTTTCACTCTCAGCCTCATCAGCAAGGACAGGAGGGGGGAGGGGAGAGGGGAGGAGGGGAGGAGGAGGAGGGGAGGGAGGAGGGAGGAGGGAGGAGAGAGAGGAGGAGAGAGGGGGGGAGGAGGGGAGAGGAGAGGAGGAGGGGGAGAGGAGGGGAGGAGGGGGAGAGAGGGAGGAGGGGAGGGGAGGAGGGAGGGGGAGGGGAAGGAGGGGGGAGAGAGGGTGCGTGTACCTCTGCTCGTCCCCCTCGCTGATGTCATGCAGCAGGACGTAGTACTTGAGCGTGTTTGGGATGAACCACTTGGGGAAGCTGTGCTCGCCGCTGTGCTGGATGCGGTGCTGCTCCTGGGACAGCTTCAGGAACTGGTCCACGGGCGAAGCCTCGCGGGACGACACCACCAGCATGCCTGGGAGGGGGGGGCGCGTCAGGGAAAAAACACCGGCCCCCGAGCCACAACTAGCCACAGCCTTTCAAAAACAGCCACAGACACAGAGAAAGCCGTCCTTTTAATTAAGCACTGGGAGGGAGGGAGGTCGCACAGGACTGGCATGGCTTCAGCAAGCCGCCGGGGAAAGGATACAGGCCAGGTAGTGGCTGAGGAACTCGTGCTCAGACGCCGGCATGGACTGGAGGAAGTTCTCACGGTAGGCCTCGAACCAAGGGGTGGTTGCTGAGGGGGGAAAAAAACAGCACACAAACAGGATGTTCTTCAACAACAAAAAACAACCCTGCGACTATCGACTGACTATGCCCCAGCTATGTGCACTGGCTCTACGGCAGAATAGCACACAAAGTTCAATCAGATAGCAAAGTCAAGTTACAGGGAAACAGTGCTGTCGCAAGTAAACACTTCTACCATAAACGTCACGCCATAAAATTTGGTAGCAGAACCAGGGTAAGAAAATCACACATCAAACCAAAACAACCAAAAAAACAAACCAAGAACATGCATAAGATGGACTAAATCCTCAAATCCCCCTCTGACTACGTAGCTCCTGGTAAAGAACAAACATCTCACTGTAACCAAAATGGCCTAAACTGGCAGGCATGATTCTGCCATACAAAAACATACACTAAAAAGATTAACACACAGAGTTGTATCTGACAACACACCAGGTTATCATTATTCCTGTCATTAATAAACTTCTCCAAACTATAAACTTGAAGACATCTGCCAAGGAGGAGTTCACCAGGCTGCTGACTTCACATGGGTGCTCAATTAAGCTCCTTCATTAGAGTGGGGGGGAAGCTCAACTCAATCAGACCAAACAGCATGTCTTTCCTCCCCTACTGAACATGACCCAACAAAAATATGAGCCAGGAAGAGCTAGACAGAAAACTTCAAACGTATTAAGCCCAGTTCAACAACACCTGAGAAGGTTCAACAACCTTCCCCTCTCTGTGTCACAGCCAAAAGAATTCCAACTTTAACTCATTTTCAGTTATAATACAGACTTATGCTTTAAGGAGAAGACATTACAGTACAATACACCTTATAACAACCAAATCAGAAAAAAAAAACTGGTACACAACTTTAATCTGCATGAAACATGTAGGCTACTTAAATGGACCAAATCTGCAAGGCATTTTTGTTTTTTGTTTTTTTTGGTCCAAATTTCACTAGCATTACATAACAAAGCCAGTTGTGTAACAGCGTTGAGCAACAGCAAAGCACAGCGACTGCATTTGCTACTGCACAGTGAACGGGACACGGTGCCAGGGAAAGACCAGGAAGTCACTGGAAGTCTATAAGATGAGCGACTGCACTTCACAGCTCAGACAGCGGTCGCGTTAGCTCTGGAGCTAGCAGGGGACTTGGCCTCGCACGCACATGAACACATTTTAAAAATCCGAGGTAGATGCAGAATTCTCACGGTTTCTCAGGACAAAATGCAAGGGCGCCATTGCAGGCCACTCCTGTGGGGCCTACACAGCCACTCCACCAGTCAGTGGAGTCTTCAGTCCCACCGGTTTAACGAGCAGCCAGATACACTGCTCACTGCTGCTCCTATGACCAGCCTGCACGGAGCAGACGGGCTCATCCCTGGCTATTTCTCCAAGGCTAGCGCGACCGCTGTCCGGCTGGGACTCATTCGTGATTAGAGAGAAGGTGCTGGTGGTTACAAAAGGCACTCGGGCAGCAGCCATCCTGGCGATCGCACGGTTCCCATTCCGCAGGGCTGCGCAGTAATATCGGGCTCAAGTGAGTAACGGCGGTAACGGCTCAAACCGAACGCATCGGACCGCTCTCTGTCGCATGCAGGCTGCGTCACCCTGCGATGTCCTCACAGGCGCATGTGTGTGTCGCATCATCTTGCTAATTATGGCCGGCCTGCTGACGCATTTAATGCGCCAGTGAGGAGACGCATTTAATGCGCCAGTGAGGAGACGCATTTAATGCGCCAGTGAGGAGACGCATTTAATGCGCCAGAGAGGAGACGCATTTAATGCGCCAGAGAGGAGACGCATTTAATGCGCCAGTGAGGAGATGCATTTAATGCGCCAGTGAGGAGACGCATTTAACGCGCCAGAGAGGAGATGCATTTAATGCGCCAGTGAGGAGACGCATTTAACGTGCCAGAGAGGAGATGCATTTAATGCGCCAGTGAGGAGACGCATTTAACGTGCCAGAGAGGAGATGCATTTAATGCGACAGAGAGGAGACGCATTTAATGCACCAGAGAGGAGACGCAATTAATGCGACAGAGAGGAGACGCATTTAATGCGCCACGGTCCCATGAAGAAAGAATCCATGCATTTCCTATTCTCTCTATTATTAAAAATCACCATCAACAGACGTGACTTTTCATTCAATAGCCCCGTAGATATTACCTCATCCTCACCAGGCAACGCTGACACAGATCTAACAGGTCTTTTTCAACAGCCAATTTCCTTTCTCATCAGCCTGGCTCGGAAGGAATGCAGTTTTTCTTGTGTGTAAAACTGGGTATCGGAAAGGTGCGAATCACACAAGGGCCTAGTTAGCCAATTTCAGGCCATTTGTCCAATGCGCTGCCATTACTTTTTGTAACCACTTCAAATTACACTTAGCTTAAGTGTAAGGACTCATTTTCTACACACATATACACCCGCACACGCTCACACACACACACAACCGAGTACAGCTAACTCTACAAGAGCCGTCCAACACCCTGAAAGAAAACTGCAAGAAAGGTGAAGGGGGGAGGAGGAAGAGCTCAGAGAGAGAGAGAGAGCCAGAGAGGAGAGTTAGCAGACTCAGGGAGCCAGGAGGAACGCAGGGACGGAAAAGCGGGAGTTACCCAACACCAGCTGGAGAGAATACCTGCATAGAACTCGGAAGTGTTCAGCTCCCTCAGTGTCTCTTTCCAACTACCGTACCACGGAACACTAGCTTTAAGCGAGCGATCTGATGGAAATAAGATACATTGTGACATCATTAACCGCGTTTCCACGGCGACAGGCAGCATTCAACCTAAACTGAGGATTGGACAAACGAGCAGTACTGGTCCTGTAAATAGGGAAAAGACAGGGTTCATCAGGACAGATTAATTTCAAAAAGCATTTGGGGGAGGTTGGGGGGGGGGGGGTGGGGTTGTGTTATGGAAGATTAAATGTAGACTCAGAAGAGGTAGTTTAAACTTATTAGCACAATCAGTTAGCGCCTACAAAACTTGAGCCAAAGTACATCTGTGTTGACGTAGCACAAACGCTGAAGAAACAAGACTAGCCCTTGTTATCGTTAGCGTTGTTTTAGCCCGCCTGCAGTGGCTACACATTCCTTCAGATATTCACATATTTGACTGAATGTGGAAGAGTGGTCTCTTACCAGGATTTCATCCGGAAGGTTTTTTTTTTTTTTCAGAAAAACAAAAAAGAAAGAGAAATAAAATAAAGATTAAAAATAAAAATGTGATTGACAACACAAGTAGAATTTTCAGAACTTCAGAATTTTCAAGTATTAAAACGTCAGCGCTGTGAATCCTCTGGAGGGTGGAATGTGAATCGCACTTCCCCTTTCACACAGGGCCAAATGGCTGAATGAGACGGCTGCAGCCTTCCTCGGTTGTCCAGATCATTTCAGTTCCCCGTCCGAAAAGCACGACAGGACCCGCTCACTAAAGCCGAGAGAGGTACCCGCGGCTTCTCCCCTCCCACACCTAAATATCCCCCTCATCCCCTCCCCAAAGTCACCATGCAGAGGGGATGAGGGGTGTCCTTTGCTAAGGCTGAGGGCAGCCATCTTGTTTCAGGGTATTTCCAATCACCCACAGTATCTGCTTCCCCTCCACCCTCCCATGGTCAAGGGGTCAGAAAAATTAATAAACAGAAAAATAGTGGTGAAAAAATGTATCAAATAAAATAATATATTCAAATTAAGCCACTGCCAGAATTTCCGACTAAATTAACAAATCCTCTACGCATATACAGTTACAGAAAGCAGCACTCTGAAAAACAGTGATGCTGAAATAATAATTCATATGAAATTGCTCCTGTGCTTATCTGATGAACACATTGTACAGTCATTCGGTCATAATTATTAAACTAGTGTTCGGCAGACCATGGATTCCACTGAGATTTCAATGGGTGGGGAGTGGGGGGGGGGGTGTTGCGATGGGATTGGGGGAGGGAGTGGCTTATTCCAGAAAGTTCCATACAATTCCATCAAACGTAAAAATGGGCAAAGCTAGCGATTGGTCAGAACCAGCAAAACTGCCCCCCCACCCCCGACCATCACCACTTCCTGCTGCCACATTCTATCGCACAGGAAGCTGTACCCCCCTGCGGCCGGACTCACCGCTGATGTTGAGGTCGTAGTCGCCGGCGGTGATGACGTTGGCCACCAGGCCCTCGGCGGGCTGGCTGGCGGACACCACCTCGTCCAGCAGCCGGCGCACGGCGGCGGCCTTGGGCGGCTGCGTCGCCACGTTGGACACGCTGATCTTCAGGTTCTTGATCACCTGGATCTGGTTGTTGGGGTCCCTCATGTGACCTGCGCGGACCCACACAGAGGAGACGGCGACGTCTGAAACAGAACCGCGTGCCGAGCGGCGAGACCGCGCCCATTTCCCCGCCATCGGATTGGCTGGCGGCGCTGCTCGGTCACTCTGACCACCACCAAACGCCATCGCCTACACCGCTGCGCAGGAAATGCACACTCAAGACCTGTGGTTAAAAAAAAACCAACCCCTGTTCCTGGAGATCTAACCATTTTCAGGTTTTCATTTCAGCCCTAACTTGGCACACCTGACTCTAATAGCAACTAATTAGGCAGTACAAGATCGCTCGCTGGTGAGTGAGGTGTGCTGTGTCAGGGCTGGAGTGAAGCCCTACAGGACGGTAGGTCTCTAGCTGTTGAGTGAGGTGTGCTGTGTTAGGGCTGGAGTGAAACCCTACAGGACGGTAGGTCTCTAGCTGTTGAGTGAGGTGTGCTGTGTTAGAGCTGGAGTGAAACCCTACAGGACGGTAGATCTCTAGCTGTTGAATGAGGTGTGCTGTGTCAGGGCTGGAGTGAAGCCCTACAGGACAGTAGATCTCATTTAAAACTCCTGCGGCCAATCCAAATAATCTCTGGGAATTTGCACTCAATGCCTGCCAACCAGGGAGTCGCGCTGACGCACAGTGGGTCAGAGGGATTGGGCAACCTGAACAAGTCTGTGGACTACGTTTCCCATAATTCAGTTCAGGGCAAAAGCTTTGCTGTGGATCCGCTAATCCCGGGTTAGCTCTAGAAATAAATGTTCCGACTGAGTACTTGCGTAATGACCCCGTGTTTCGAACACCGGTAATTGAACTGCACTGTCTGAAAGTACTGTGCTGTTCAAGTATTCAACAGGGACCTATAAGAGATCAGGCAGACTCCAGGACAGTAAACAAATTCCTAAAATTTTCTAAAAAGACTTGGCTTCCCTCAACCCCCTCTATAGAAATTACAAAAACAATGTCCCCACAAGCAAACATAAGAAAGTAAGATAATCACTAGGTTTGAACTCAAATATAAGTCCTTATTAAACAAGCATATTCCCAATATTTATGATTTCAGCTTTAATACAATTCTCACTAATCGAATCTTAAAGTTGATAGGTTTTCCTGAACTTGAAAAGCAGTGCATTACTGAAAGCAGGTTTCTGTGGATCCGCCATGATTGAATGTCTGTTACTGGGTGCCCTGCGTTCGAAGTGGCATTATTTTCTCTACCAGCGCGCGCGCGTCCCCTAAACGGAGAAGCGGAGCGAGCCGCCGGTAAAACAATACTCAATAAAAACACACACAAATTCTTCATTTGAAACGAGGTGGGAGTTTTGGTTTGCACTGCCTCCAGCGCAGCACCCTGAAAAACGAACGAACCCGAAAGTGTGTGTCTACATTTACCTGTTTGAGGGCGTCTATATTTTTCCCCCAGTTACACACACACACTTCTGATTTTTTTAAATACCGTCGTTGTTATGTACATCGGAATACGTCGGTTGGTTCTTCATAGTCCTTGAAGGATTGAGAGAGGTTGCAGAAACGTGCAAGATATTAGCGAGCGTTACAAGAATAGGGAACTCCTATAGCAATAAATGTTACAATGCTACAAATAAACTATTTTAGACCCACAAACAGCTGAAATTGCACGAATATGTTATTAGTTCAACGGAAAGTATTTTTCAAATATCAATGTCCCTAAAGGCTTTTCTGAGATCCATACATTCTAAAATATGAGGCAATATCCAGTGGACGACAAACACTATGCATAAAACAATAACGTTACACTATGGTCCATGTAACGTTAGTTAGCTAACCTAGCAATGAATAACCACCCATTAATAACCTAGACACGATAGATTACATACCTAGCGTACATAGCAAAACTGAAATATTAAAAGAAATGAGAAATCCAAATTGCTGAATACATTTGCTTAACTGTTAAAATGTGTTTTTCTGCACTGAAAACATGCCTGTCTCTCAGGACGCATAAGTTAGCTGCCCAGATTGCTTGCTATATTATTAAACGCGACACCTTTAAATTGCTAACTATTTAGCTAATAACCTAACCAGTACATTAGCAATTACTCCCGTTAACAGCAGGCTAGTTAGCAGCTAGCTTGTTTGCTAGCTGCCATGATAAGGGGGTGCAGCTAAGCTGCACTGTTAGCAATAATGCCGGTTCTGAGCCCCTGGTACTGGTTAAGTTACAAGGCCTCTTAGCCAGCAGCCGAAACGTTACATAAAAGAGCAAATGAGAGTAGCGTCCCTGGGCACAGCGGCATTATAATGCCGAACTCTTCAAGTATTAATGAATCTTCTCAAGTGACGAGGTCGGAGAACGGGCAGGCCTAGTTTGCTCAAATTCAGCACAAACCAGCCCTTCCTGTCATTTGACTGCTTAGCTTGTGACAGCGACAAATGAAAAGGCAGCTAGCTGGATAACATTCGTTAGCTATACGAGCGCTACAAACACACACGTTACTTTTACATGCCTAATACGCCTCCGCGTGCATGCATCATGCGTGTCATTAAAGAAATTAAAAACACAAACCTTCAGAGGTGAGCCTACAAAAAGGCCTCACCAGCTCGGAGAAATTCAGGTTGTTTTTACGAGTCACTTTCTCCGCATCTTCGCTGCACAGGACGGCCACCATAGGCACGAACGAGTCCTGGATAAACTCTTGCACAGACTGTACGCACTGCGCCATCGTGATCCTCGATGAACCAGGTTATGGAAGGATTTTCCACGGCTCGCTCGCAAGGCTAAGGCGCCTCTAAGTTGAAAACAACTCCCCTTAGTGACAGCCCGAAGCAGCCATGTTGAATTCTACAGTTGCCTGCTGATCGACTTCTTTCCCACGGTGCACTGGGAGCAGTCATGTGACCACATCCGATAAAACCAGACATCTGTGTTGAGGCACTGCTGACAGTGAAACGTGTAAAGTGGCTTATGAGGTGGCAGTAGGCGGTAATAGAATCGATGTGGCTCGGCGATGTCTGTTTTATAATTGTAAGCTGATAGATCGCAATAAATCTGATTGTAAGTCGAACGGTGTTTTTCACTCATTTAACTAGATCCGTGATGTTAAATTGATTTATTTTACTCTGTTCTGTTTCAGTAACGTGGAAGCTCGCCTCTACATTTTGTTTTGGGACATTTTGATACTGAATATTATGGTTGAGATTTATTTTCACTTTTTTGCTGTCGGTTTTAACGGTGGAAGAATTGTATTTTTGTGAAGTACTGTGTTCACAGCTTTTGTTTTTCCTATGTCTAAATATTGTCTGACTGTGGGAAGAATTGAAATGTTGGAGTACATGTTAAACTGGATAAACTCACATTATTGTACACGGTGTTTACAATATGATGTCAATCAGCCATCTTGCAAACAATTCCCAGGTTCTATCACCAACCCTAGTGACACCACTGATGGGAAATATATTGTAATATTTACGATTACAGTTAAGAAGGACCCCCCCGTTTTTACCGCTTTTGGGGGGGTCCAAGTCTAAATTAGGGAGGTCAGACATCCCCCCCTGTAATTCAAACCCTGTTTTCAGGGTTGCTACCCAAACTTGGAGGGAATCCTCAGCCCCTTGGAAGCAGCTTGGAGGGAATTCCCCAATAAATACCCCCAGGGTGAGGAAGAAGCATTCCGTGACTCAGCAATTTCAGTTTCAACAATACCATAGGGTGGAGTGAGAGGACTGAGCTGAGGGCGTTCCAGGAAGGTCCTTTTACTGTAATATTCACGCTGGGTGGGATTGGGTGTGCTGAAATTAGACCTAAGAATTATCATGCTCAAGTCGCAAACCCACAATCAAAGCGAAACCAAACGCAGAAGTGCAAACAGCTGAAATTCTAATTTTGAAAGCTGTCACATTAACACTTCCGGCATTTAGCAGACACTCTTACCCAGAGCTACAGCTGGCCAATACACTGAAACGAACTTGGGTTAAGTACGTTGCTCAAAAGATACAACTGCAATGTCCGACCAGGGAATCGAACCCCAACCTTAAGGTTACAAACCCAGTTCTCGACCCACCTTTAACCACACTACCACCACATCTCACATAGGGACACAGCAGAAGACAGCATAGGTTAAAAATGTAACCAAGTTCCAAATAAGGGCCTAGCTTGTTCCACTAAACCACTGTGCAATGCAAGTCCTGTGCCCCATTGGCTAGAATCCTGGCCATGTCAGTGTTGACCCGCACACAGCGTGGGACATAACCGGCCGTGTCTGGTCACGCAAAAGTGACCTCGCTGGTCCATCAGGCGCCCGCTGTGCAGTGAATGCACTCCTCCTGCGCGATGAACAGCGTACAGAGTTAAAACCAAGCAGCCGCTGGCCTTTCAGGTGGGTACAGAGACAGGCCTGAGCTCTGCTGAATCAATGGTAAATTGGCCCAGTAAAAAAAAGAAAAAAAAGAAACACTTTCCCCGACCGCCATCAATCGCTGGGTAATTCTAGCAAGTAAAAAGGGGCATTGATCCCTTTTCGGTGTCGCGTCGGCCAAACTCATGTTTACTTTCAGTCAGACTGCAGCCCATGTCAACTGAAGCACAGCCCTTTATTATTTTTTTTTATCAGGCTTTCTTATGATTGGACGATTCATCAGGCATCAAATCTGCGCCATACATCAACACCCTCTTCTGATGGTCGAGAGGTCACTGAGCTCACCGACACAATGCCAATGATCACGGCTCACGCCCCGCCACTCACATTTGGGACCAAAGTCTCAATGCACAGGTGTCTCACGTTATTCAAACGGTGCTCAGCATACGCCTCGCCAAGCCAGTGGATCTCAGCACCGTGTCGTTTCCTAGCTGAGGGTGTGGGCGGGATCGCTTTGAGAAGTCCTCCTCGGGCGAGGCGACCTCAGAGGGCACCCGAGAGTCTGCGAAACGCTCAGAGGTGTCAAAGAGTTCGCGGTTGGGAAGGTGGTGATTGGACCGTTCGTCTCACTCCTGTTCGTCCCCTGAGAGCAGCGTTGCCATCGGATGGATTTTTAGAATGAAGAAGGGACAGCGGATGTGAATCAGTAGCAGTCAACCCCCCACCCCCACCCCCCTTTTCCAAAACAAAAAAAGGTACAAAGGTGTTCAAAATGCCTGAAGTATACAATAGCTTGCACAGGTAAATGTAAAATACATGGGTGTGGAACAGCCCATGGAACAGGGGATTGCCGTCCTGGTCCTGGAGAGCCGCAGGCCCTGCTGGTTTTCATTGTCCTTATGCGCATAACTAATCAATTACAGCAGTCGATTACAGGGCTAATTCAGTTCTCCTGGTTGCCTGGGTCTGAATTGGGTGCTGTTTTTAAAGTTGAAAACAAAAACCAGCAGAGCTTGTGGCTCTCCAGGACCAGGGTTGCAAGAACCCTGCCATGGCAGGTTGTTGTTGGTCCAGCCTGACCCTGTTTTGAATCAATCTAAACGGTGCACTCTCCTCCAGAATGACATTGCCAGTGCAGCTTGTGATCCAGGAAGTCAGGTCGACTGCTGGGAAGCCCAAGTAGAAAGTCCCTGCAGGTGTCACGTGACCAAACCCTTCCCTTGGCAGCTCGTCGGGGAAATATTACTTCAGTGGTGCGGTTCGCATATCAGCAGGGCACCTAAGAGGAGCGCTCGGACAGACGGCCGGGGGCGGCAGAGGAGATAGGTCATGGAGTACTTTTCCGGAGGTGCAGCAGATGTCCCAGCAGAGTCAGACTGTCCCGTATGCAAAGAGGACTTAAAAGATCCCACCCGACCATCGTGCTGCAGCCATGTGTGAGTATTATTCGCATCTCCCTGTCCGGGTCCATGATAATTGTCTTTACTCCTTAATCTGGAATAAAGAAGTCATCATCAAAATCATGGCCAGAAAGAGTAGGGTGTGGTTTACCGCTTTAAAATCTCAAGTCTAAAGCGTAAATAATGCGGTCAATTGTAGAATTATGAACACACAGTAAAACTAAACATCAGCTAAAATAAAATTACTTGGTGAACTTACGTACAGCATTTTAAATGAATGTCACAAGGGTTTGATCAGATTTCACGATTATCAGATGTCACAAATATGTAGGTGCAGCTGTTCTATGTCCTTGTGTTCTGCTGTTACAGTTCTGTTTAAATTAGCATAGCTAATCTTTAATAAACAAATTTAATCAACAATGTGTTGACACTGTAAAAAAAGAGTACACTGCAAAAAGAGTCAACAGTAAGCAAATCTTCTAAAGGAGGAATCTGTTCTGAGCAGTACTGTTTCACTTTCACTTACATTATAAAACCAGCAGTTATTCATCATTTGCAAAAATCTATACAACTATTTTTACAATGTTTATCTTTAGTGTATATTTAGTTGTCTTTTTATTAAATAGTCTTTCTAATAATATATTTGTTTAAAATGAGAATACTGATTTGTATTATATATAATGCACTTGTGCTTTAGGACATCCAAGGCTAGTTGTGGGGGATTTTTCTTTCTTGCATATTTGGCTGCATCATCATTTAAAGCTTGCTTTCATTTTACATACTCACAGAACAGGTTTAGCATTTACTGTACAGTAAAGATTGTTTTGACTCAAAGGTCACTGTTGTTCAAGAAAGTGAACAGGCCTTTTTCTATAACATGTTCCCTGTGTACGAATGTAATTTTTTGTCATCAATTTTATTCAAGTTGTATATCCCTATAGTAAACATTTCGATTTTTACATTTTAACTTTGTTTATGAATCGTGATGTTTTATTATTGTATTAGTAGGCGTGTCATTTGGTCATTGTTCTACTGAATTTGTGGAATTTACCTTTGGTGTCACTTCAAACTCACTTCACACAAAACTTGTCAGATAAGAGACAGGGCATGCAATTCAGCCTAGGCCTCCCTGCTTTGACCGAGTAACAGATATATTCCCTGCTTGTCCTCCAACCAGTACTGAAGCCCTGGAGTGAACAAGAACTAATACGTTCTCTCTCTCTCTCTCTCCGTATGTGTGTGTGTGCCTGCATGCTTTTGTGTGTGTGTGTGCGCGTGTGCATGTGTGTCTGCGTGCATGTGCGTGTGTATGTCTGTGTGTGTGTGTGTGTGTGCGAGCGTGTGTTTGTGTGTGTATGTCTGTGTGTTTGTGTGTGTGTGTATGTCTGTGTGTGTGTGTTTGTGTGTGTATGTCTGTGTGTTTGTGTGTGTGTGTATGTCTGTGTGTGTGTGTGTGTGTGTGTATGTCTCTGTGTGTTTGTGTGTGTGTGTGTGTATGTCTGTGTGTTTGTGTGTGTGTGTATGTCTGTGTGTGTGTGTTTGTGTGTGTATGTCTCTGTGTGTTTGTGTGTGTGTGTGTCTGCGTCTGTGTGTGTGTGTGTGTGTGTGTGTGTGTGTGATGCGCAGGTTCTGCCGGTACTGTCTCACACAGTCGCTGAGAGCCAGACCGCACTGCCCCGTCTGCAGGGCCGCAGCCGATGAGCATCAGATCTTCCCAGCCAATGACGTGCTGGCTCAACAAACAACAGACACCCAGAGGGTAGGACGCACACACAGCTACGTCATTCCTACTTCCTGCTGGCTAAATGTAGATTTAGAGTAAAACAAATAAAAGGGAAGCTCGTGAATGTTTGGATTTTGGGATGGGGGAGAGTTCAAGGCACCCTCAGTGCATCTGTGAGTCCGTTTCAAATATTATCGACCATATCGATTTCATATCAGAAGACGAACCAGCTGTTCAGTGATGTTCCTGATTATACCACTGGGTGGCAGTGTGTATCCAATTAATTAATCACCAAAATCCTATATAACCATTAAGGACAGTACATAGGCCTAGTACAAAACAATGTCTCGCATGACAACAAAATGTCACAGTAAAAATATTTAATATCATTCATTTTTATTGAATGTATAGTAGAATGCATGGCAGAATGTATGCTTCTTGCGATTAAGACCAGAGACTCACGTGCCCTACAGGGGACATAAAAAATGAATTGCAGGGTCTCCGGAAGGCTATAAATGAACTTTTTTTTTTTTTTTTGGCATTTCGAGAGAAAGGTGTTTCCTGAGTGACAAAGCTGTGCTCTCTCCAGGGTAGCCGCGGTGACGTGAGGGACAGGCTCCGGAGGTACGGCACGGCCCTGCCCGTGGTGGACCGCTTCGCTACGGTGTCGTCGCGGCCACTGTCCTCCAGCATACAGGAGTGAGTCGTCTCAATGAGAGAAGCCGAGCTCCTTTCACATTTGGGAAACGCGCCGCGTGACGGACCAGCGCGTAGTTGATCGATTGAAGCGCTTCATTGCACCCATTTGCCCACTTCAGACCCCTGCTTTAGTGGCTAGTAAATCTGTTTCAGTCATATCGGTAGTAGGTTATTTTAGAGTAGTTCACTGCAAAGAGCTGCTAAAACAGTGAACAATGAGGCCAGAAGGAAGGGCTATGGTCCATGATTTGATTTGATTTATTGATTGATTGATTGATTGATTGGTTGTTTGAATTGATAGCTTGATTTATTGATTGATTATATGATTGATTGATTGATTGTTGTGTTGATTGATGTATTGATTCATTGGTTGATTGATTTATTGATTGTATGATTGTTGGTTGCTTGATTGATTGATTGGCTTATTGGTGGGTTGGTTATTTGATTGATTGATTGATTGATTGGTGGGTTTTTTGGTTGATTGATTGATTGATTGGTGGGTCGGTTGGTTTATTGCTGGATTTGTTTGATCACACTGCCTCCCCAGGATGAACTTCAGGAACTCTACCCACCCTAACTCCCCTCTTGCGTCTGTGTGTCCAGGCTCTTGCTTCGTCTACAGGCTTCGCAGAACGGGACTCCTGCTGCCCCACCTGAGCCTGCTGCCCCACCTGAGCCTGCTGCCCCGCTCACCCCGCCTACCCTGGCCCCTGGGGTCCCAGAACCCCCCAGGCCTCGCCCAGTGGCTCCAACCCCGAGGATCAGGAGCGGCTTTTTTGGTCTCGCCCAGTACTTCTTTCAGACTCCTGTTGACCCCCCCACCGATCCCGCCCCCCTGTTGACACCCCCCCCTCCTACTCCACCCAATTCAGTGGGGGCCATGGCCCCTTCCCCTCAGGAGTACCCCTCGTCTCCCGGTTCATCTTCTTCGTCTTCAGATGAAGAGTAAGTCTGTGTTTTTCTGAACTGAATGTGCTATCAGACATTAGAAACGTTAAAAAACTGAAGTGAACACAAAACAAAACAAAATGCAATAATGTACTAAATATACTATTATATATATACTAATATATTATTATTATTATTATTATTATTATTATTATTATTATTATTATTATTATTATTAATAAATATACAGATATACAGTGAATGAAACTGTTTCAAAACAGTACTGTCGGTCCAATGTCATTGTGTGCACTGTATAGTAAATCACACTGAAACTGCTAATTGGATGAAAGTATATAAATGTACCTCCCCTCAGGTCCTCCTCTTTGGATGACATACTGTTTGATTACGAGATGGAGCAGTCACAGCATGTAAGGTAAGAGCACGTACACTTAAACCCAAAGAGACGGCGCGGCAGGTTATACAGTCTACCTCAAATCAACATTTAGCAGATTAAATGACTGTTTCCTTTTGAACCAGCCATACACTGGTGGAATAGATCTTTAACTCTGGAGCCTTAGAGACTACAGCGGCCCTTCGCACACACTGTAAAACTCGAAAGGCCACGCTGCATTTCTATATAGGGGCGACATAGCTCAGGAGGTAAGACCGGTTGTCTGGCAGTCGGAGGGTTGCCGGTTCAAACCCCGCCCTGGGCGTGTCAAAGTGTCCTTGAGCAAGACACCTAACCCCTAACTGCTCTGGCGAATGAGAGGCATCAATTGTAAAGCGCTTTGGATAAAAGCGCTATATAAATGCAGTCCATTTACCATTCATAAAAACCGTCTTGCTGGCGGCTGAGTTTTTGATCTGAACAGGCCTTGAGAGGACAGAGGAGGATTTGAGGTGTCCCAAGCTCACTCGGTTTGGGGGGGTCCTCCCAATACCCGTTGTTCCCCGTTCTTTCCGCAGTCCTGTGGAGCTGCTCTTCAGCTGCCCTTACTGCCAGGAGGGGGGGATGGACGAGCTGGGTCTGCTGGACCACTGCAACACCAATCACAGAGCCGACCCCAGGCGTGTGGTAAGCGAAGCTCCGCCCGCTCCTGTCCCGGATGCAAAAAAAAAAACATACCCCCCGCGCTGTTTTAACACTGCCCCCCTCCCACGCCCCCCCTTTCCCCCCCCGAGGTGTGCCCCATATGCGCGTCCTTACCTCACGGGGACCCCACCTATCAGAGCGTGGACTTCATCGGACACATGAACCGGCGACACCGCTACTACAACCAAGACTTCATGGTAAGAGCTTCACCGCTTATAGAATGGGTATGCCAGCCAACCCATGACGTCTCTCAAAAAAACCTAATCTGTTTTTTTTTTCTTTTCGTAAATTTTGATGGACTCGTCCAGCTGTGGAAAGTTTTTGGTCTTGAATCTGGGGTGCGTCATGTGTGTTAACTGCTCCAACTGTGCCTTGCTGTCCCGTGAAACGGACGGAGTGTAGCACAGTGGGTAAGAAACTGGGCTTGTAACCGAAAGGTCGTAGGTTCGATTCCCGGGTAAGGACACTGCCGTTGTACCCTTGAGCAAGGTACTTCACCGATTGCTTCAGTATATATCCAGCTGTATAAATAGATACAATGTAAAATGCTATGTAAAAAGTTGTGTTAGTCGCTCTGGATAAGAGCGTCTGCTAAATGCCTGTAATGTAATGTGAAACCCCATGTGAGAAATTTGCCCCAGATTATGCACCTCAACTCTAATTAATTAATAGCTGTGCTAGCACTCCTCATCACATTCTATACAGTTCCATGTTCACTGAATGTCTGCTAAATCAACAACTAATTTTGGTGCATGCTGTGTTGGTAAATGTGTACCTCCTGAAATTATTATTATTATTATTATTATTAGCTATAAGGTATTTGCACTATGCATACAGTAAATTACAGTTTCATATGAGATCATATATAAACATGTACATAAAGGGCATTATACATTTACAGTGGATGTAAATTACATGTTTAAATGAAATGTTTTTGGTTAGAAAGTAAGAGCCCAGCGCACTCCGAGACACTACAGACTAACGCATTCAAACGCCATTATAGAACCTGCCATAAACGGCATGGGATTTTTGTCGCTGTATGTCCATCAAAATGAACAACCGTAGATCCATATCTGTTAGTAAAAGGCGTGTTGTGTGTTCACAGGATGTGACCCAAAACGAGAGCATCAACGAACAAGCGGCACTCCTGGCCTCGTACAACTCGCTGGTGCAGAACAAATAAAGTGATGTTTTCGCGTCGTCTGCACTTGGCCGTTTGTCTTCTGAAATCTACGCAGACCCGGTGGTGCCCGCTATGGAAGCGCTGAGCTGCAAAGACGCCTTCGATTTACAGCACGAGCAAGATCAGAACGTGCGCTCACTTGTTAACTTGCTGCAATATATTAGTGATAAGCCGTTTATAAAGCCAAAGATAGCATTATTAATACCTTACCAAACATGCTGTAAAGCTCATAATCGCAAGGTCTGCAGGGGTTTCCCTAGGTTTCCAGAGGGCTTAGGCGCTCTCAACTATATATTTTGTTAGTTCAATCGAGGTATCTGTATGTAACGTCCGCTAACTAGCTTCGCTGGCTAACGTGAAACCTAGATCAGGAAAAAACACCCTGCGGCGTTGGCCCGGGACAAGCACACCCAAGATGTGAATGCCAGTTGGAGCCGCAGAATAATCAATATGAAGTTTATGTAGTCTCCATTGTTGGGTTAGTGATATGAGCTCATACACTGCCAGTGATTTAATATCTCAGGTCTTTCTATACTTATCAGGGAGTTAGTGATTATTTCAGTCCTGGACTTCATAAGCAAGAGAGCTGCGTACGAAACAGAAAGCAAAGCTTTTTCTATTTTTTAATGTGCAATATATTTTCTATGTAACTTTCAAAGGCAGAATTTCGTTTCGTCAGCTTGGGGAATTTATAATTAACTGAATGTGCAATATAGGATGTCTGATTTGCTGCATATCGAGGTTTAAGTCCTTCAGATAAGTAATACAACGATCTGGGTACCTGCGCTGCTTAACTATGCACTTAAGATACGTTTGCACGTTTTTTTTTTTTTTGTTTTTTTTTTGTCATGAAATCATAAAAATATGTAACTATTTTAATATAACTGTTATAAAAATCAATATGTTTATATATGTCAAAGAAATTGATCACTTTCCCATGTTCTGCAAATAAATTACTGCAAAAGCTCATTTTGACTTGGGTCTTTTTTTAAAAACAATTTGTGGACAGCACCTTTCCTTCAATTTCAAATGATTTCTTTGTTGGATTGGGAGGTTCTTTGTGTGTTTGTGTGTGTGTGTGCGCGTGTGAGTGTGTGTGTCTGTGTCTGTGTCCGTGTGAGAAAGCTAATCTGGGCTAATAAATCATCAATAACATTTACAACTCCTGTACCTGAATGTTTCCATCAGTCACCGCTATTCCACATGGGTCATCTCCTTCATTATGCTAGCGTAGCATTTTCCTGCATTCATATAAATGTGTGCGTGCGCCACAGTCCCAGTTTATCGTTAGTCTCGGGTCTGGGACCATGGCCGCTTCCAACAGCTTTCTGATTTTGAGCTTGCTTTGTCACCGAGTCATATGTCTGGTAAGAAAACACTTTTCCTAAACGCCACTACAGCCAGTTTAAAAAATGTAAAAAAAGAATGACACTGTGTGCTGTTTGCACGGTGAGAACTGGCGCTGTTACTTGCAGGTGTGATTCTTCTTTATTTCCATTGTGGTGAACATCAACTTTCTTCTTATTTGTTTTTTTTTTTGTTTTTTGTTTTTTGTTTTTTAAAGCCTGCCATCCATGATGTTGGTGAGTGAGCTATTTTCGACCACTCACACTTATGTGAGCGGTATGATTTATTTTCCATCCAATAATTAATTTCTACTGTTCTACACACTGAGGATATTACACGCGTGCATTTGAGTCAGTAAACACGCCCATACTGTAGCAGTGAGTGATATGGATGAGCTATCAGGGCAGGATCATGCGTAGTGCAGGCAGGGGGTCTCACCTGACTGAGGTTTCTCTGGCCCACAGAGGTCGATGTGGACGGAGGAAGAGACCTGGATATCATCGATATCAACGAAGGTTTGTTTTCTGGTTACTTTCAAAGTGCAGCGTGGCCACCTGGCCACTTGGTAATCACGCTTTTTTTGTTTTTTTCACCGGACTGACTGTCCTTCTCCCCACACAGAGGCGAGGCTGGACCTGCTGGAAGGCGACATTGTGTTTGACGGGGTGAGTTTTTCGGTCCTGCTTCTCCTTTCCTTGGCTAATTTTATAAATTTCTGCTGACATCATGGGGTAATTTTACCCTACCTGACTAGAAATGTCGCCAACGTTGGGCCGCTGCCGACTGCAAAAGGCATTTATTGTGAGCGTCAGGGATTGACAGGGCGTGTCAGGTTAGAAAATCATGACGGATTTACTCTTTAGTTTGCATAGCATGGGCTTTTAATTCCCAGCACCTTGTGTGTCTGCCACTCACAGATTTTCCATTACTACTACACCTGTCCTACTACACCTGTCCATTCCATTACTACACCTGTCCTACTACACCTGTCTATTCCCTTACTACACCTGTCCTACTACACCTGTCCGTTTCCCATAAAGGATTCAGCTTAACGCCTCACCTCAGGTACAGTGAGGTCACATCGTTTCTATTTCCGCGGTTCCACCAAAGGAGAATTTGTCCTCTGGTACCGCGCTATGCCTGTTATCTGAGCTGCATCTCTGTGGGATCGGTTTGGTGGTAGTTGGTTCCCGGCTAGCGAAGCTTCCAGAGGCCCAACGGCGGCCCACCGTCGGCATAGCTGCTGGTCACCCAGTGTTCGGCGGCGGCGGCGGCAGCGGCGGCGAGGCAGTTGGCGTTGGCGATCCGCTGTTTAAAGAAAGCATATTAGTCGTTGAAGGGACCTGCTACTTGTGGACTGCTGTTATTTCCCGATTTGCAAAAACCGCTGGCGAGCCCGATTGAGGTCCAACAGGGGTGCTGCCTTGCTGGGACACCAGGATGAGGAGGTGGCAGTTGGTTGGTGCTGGTTTGCTAGTCTCACGCAAGCGGACCACCACAAAAAAAAAAAAAAAAAAACAAACATCATGTCTCTGATTGGTGCAGAACAGGAACTCCATCCTTGGGGACCAATACCGATGGCCGACCACCGTCCCGTACTACCTGGAGGACAGCTTAGGTAACGGCCGGGCGGGGCGGGGCAGGGGTGCTCAGTGGGGCGGGAAAGCCTAAAAACACGATCTTGAGGTTTCGCAAAAAGGTTCACGGTCCGTATGCGTCTTCGCAGAGATTAACGCCAAAGGGGTGATCCTGAAAGCCTTCGAGCAGTACCGGCTGAAGACCTGCATCGACTTCAGACCCTGGGAGGGAGAGAAAAACTACATCTCCGTGTTCAAAGGCAGCGGGTAAGACCCGAAGCTTTAAACCACAGGTGCCGACGTGGGAAAGTGATCTCAGTCACATTTTTACTGTGCCAAACCTCCAGTCTCCATTCACCACTGCCGAGTCTGTCCGTACTCGTTTTAATCCTGCGTTGTTCGCTCTGTGTGGTGTCTGTGTCTGTGTGGAGTATGTCTGTGCTTATTGTTGACCCTTTGCTGCGTCTGTCAGTCTGTGTACATCGGTGTTTAGTTGCTGTTTACGCAACTACGCTATGTTTTTGTGTCTGTAGTTACTGTTCACCACATGCTGTATCGGTCTGTGTGTCTGTAATTATCATTCACCACGCTATACCTGTCTGTGTCTGTAGTTACAGTTCGCCACATGCCGTGCTTGTCTGTGTATTTCTATCAGTAGTTATTGTTCACCACGGTCTGTGTCCGTCTGCCTACCTGTGCTTATAATTAACCACACATTTTGTCTGCCTGCCTGCCTGCCTGTCTGTCTGCATGCATGCATGCCTGCTTGCCTGTCTCTCTGTCTGCCTGCCTGCCTGTCTGTCTGTCTGCCTGTCTGCATGCCCGCCTGCCTGCCTGCCTGCCTGCCTGCCTGCCTGTCTGTCTCTCTGTCTGTCTGTCTGCCTGCCTGCCTGCCTGCCTGCCTGTCTGTCTGTCTGCCTGTCTGCCTGCCTGCCTGCCTGCCTGCTGTCTCCCTGTCTGTCTGTCTGCCTGCCTGCCTGTCTGTCTGTCTGTGTAGGTGTTACTCCTTTGTGGGGAACCGTCAGGTGGGGAGACAGGGCCTGTCCATCGGCAGCAACTGCGACCGCATCGCCACGGTGGAGCACGAGTTCCTCCACGCGCTCGGGTTCTGGCACGAGCAGTCGCGGGCGGACCGGGACGACTACGTGACCGTCGTCTGGGATCAGATCACCGAGGGTACGCCAACGTTCCTACGGACCGGCGAAAGCCCAGCTACCCCACTCAAATGACCCTTTGGCACGGCAGAAAACCAGTGTTGCGTCTGGGCTGGCAAAACCCCCCACAGTTCTAGTACCTGAGCAGTTCGTTCCTGAGTGTATACCAGATTCAGCACTCTCTCTGCGTTCACTGTCACTGCACGAGATGTGCTGGTCTGTCAGACTCGTCGCCGCGACGACGAGCGTCATCGTCTCGCCCCTCACGTCGGCCGCCGTCTCTCTCTCTCCCTCAGGGAAAGAGCACAACTTCAACACGTACGACGACGCCGTGTCCAGCGCGCTGAACGTGCCCTACGACTACGGCTCCGCGATGCACTACAGCAAGACCGCCTTCAACAAGGGCTCCGCCCCCACCATCGTCACCAGGATACCCGAGTTCATGGACGTGATTGGCCAGCGCATGGAGTTCAGCGACAGCGACGTGTTGAAGCTCAACCGTCTGTACAACTGCAGTAAGGTCCCCCGACTCGCGGGTCAGACCAGGGGCAAACAGTCGGTGTGCGTGGCCCAGTGGTTCTCAAACTCGGTCCTGGGGGACCCCTGTGTGTGCTGGTTTTCATCCCAACCTCAACAGCCATCCCAGAATTTTAACAAGCTGTTAATTTCTCTTAATCAGGTGCTTTTCATGTTTTAGAGCTGGGGTGCCCAGTCCTATCCAGAAAGGGCCAGTGTGGGTGCACACACCTGATCCTGATTCTACTAATCAAGGTGCTTAGCAATGACTCTAGTGATTGATAGTAGAATAGTAGTAGAATCAGGTGTGTGCACCCACACTGGCCCTTTCTGCAACCCCAGCTTGTTAAAATTCTGGGATTGCTGTTGAGGTTGGAATGAAAACCAGCATACACAGGGGTCCCCCAGAACCGAGTATGAGAACCACTTTTAGAGACCAATAAAACTCTTGCAGACACCAAATTATTTTTCTCCCAGTCTGGCCCTGCTTGCTGAACACTTACAATTTTAAAAGAAACATACATTTTCACACGGTTGTCAGTTACACATTAAGTGGGAAAAAATGTAGTGCAGGAGCGTTTTTAAATTTCATTGGCATTTATAGAATTTTTAAATAGAGGCTTGACCCTTTTCTGAACTGAACTGCACAGTGCCTGGCTTTATCTATCGAGTCCCTCAAATATGTGCTGAGCCAGCAAATCTGGGGGTGGGGGGGGAGGGGACGGGACTGCATTGCCCATGTGACATGGAGTCTGTTAAAATAATATTTCCATCATTAATCAGAGAGATAAGACACCAGAGTGTTACATAACGGAATTTATGTATACATCATATGTTCATAAAAACAAAGCAAACCTTTGTAGGTTTTTGGAATCTCTTCTCTGTGGTAATAAATCACCCGTTATCTTTTTTTGTAACAGCGTTCTATAACAGCTATAAAACAGTATTTACTACATCATTACCTGGCACCCTCTGCTCGATCCAGTGTTAAACGTAGACCCGCGTACCTCGAACTGCCACAGATGGGCGAACGCATTGTGGTCCGAAGGTTTATTTCCTCAAACTGCCGCAGAGGGGTCAGAAGGTTGATTTCGGGGCGGGGCAAACTGACGGGAAAAAAATCTGTTTCAGCCACGTCCTCCACCTTCCTGGACACCTGCAGCTTCGAGCTCTCCAACATCTGCGGGATGGTCCAGGGCTCGAGCGACAGCGGAGACTGGATTCGGGTGACGGCGGTCCCAGGCGGGCCCCCTACAGACCACACCAACATGGGACAGTGCAAAGGTAACCCGTGCTAGCAGTAGCACCTGTATCGCAAGTGCCCTGTCAGCCCTTATCCCAAATTCTCTTATCCTAAATGCCCTTATCCCAAATACCCTTATCCCAAAAGCCCTTATCCCAAATACTCTTATCCCAAATACCCTCATGCCAAATGCCCTAATCCTATGCTAACAGTGTTTACCGCATTGGGACAGTCGGGGGGGGTAATAAAATCACAAAGGGTGCCACAGCAGACTCACACCTGCTGCCTGAACCCGTGACCCTTGGGTCTAGAGACCGAGTCTCCAGGGCTATCTCAACAAAGCCTTGATTCTGGCTAACCTTTCCTGGGCAGATAAGACTGATAAGGGCGGCCTGACGGTAAAGGCTGTGCGATTATGGCAAGCACTTCCTTAAATTCAGTACACTCCAATATACTGCAAATATGTGGACTTTTTTCTTTTTTTTTTTGGGAAAATATAGTAATATATTTCACAGTCAAGTTAGAGATTGCAACATCTACACGCTACAACAATAAGCATATTTGTCAACACATTGCGAAGGGTTGCAATATAATGACAACATATATATTTCAGTATGTATTTAAAAATATATTCCATTTCCGTATGGGCGGTTTGCATAACGCTGTGGTGTAAAATGGATGCCGCACGTTGCGTCGCGGTTCTGGTTCCGTTGGCGCGGGACGGTAACCGTTGTTCTCGGCCCGGCCCGGCCTGGTCCGGCGCGGACCCGCTCGCGCAGGCACCGGGTTCTTCATGCATTTCAGCACGGCGGCTGGTCGCCCGGGAGACCGCGCCCTCCTGGAGAGCCGGCTGCTGTACCCGAAGCGAGGCTCTCAGTGCCTGCAGTTCTACCTCCACACCAGCGGGGGCGCCCTCGATCGCCTCGACGTCCGGGTCCGAGAGTACGACCAGGCCAGTCCCCAGGGAACCCTGAGGCACATAAAGCAGATCGTCGGTAAGCCTTCAAAGCCTCCAAAGAAGAGTTCCTGCCAGGTGTCCGTGCTCATGCTGCTATAATATATGAACAGAGACAAGCACTCACATTGATAATGGGTGTGCATATGCTGTTAATTTCTCTCATTCGAATAGCGCTCTTAAGGTTGGTGAAAGTGCAGAACAGCCTGACTTCCCACATTCATGCAAGAGCAGACAAGGAGTCTCATGCCTGTGGGTTCTGCTCTTCTGTGTCAAGGGCGGTAACATTTGCATCCTGGGTCCCCAGTCTTATCTGAAAAGGGCCGATGTGGGTACAGGTTCTTGTTTCAGCCCAGCGCCATGGCAGCTGATCCACCCATTTAACTAATCATGGTCTTCAATCAAGACCTTTATAAGTAGAATCAGGTGTCTTAGTGCTGGGTTAATAAACAAAAACCTGCTCCCACGCCAGCCCTTACGATTCGGGACATCTGATTTGCATTGATAACTTCCATGGAGATGTGGTGAAGTGCATCCGTGACACAGTTTGTGCCAGACACACACACACACACAGGTGATGAAGCTTCTTCACGGCGAGTTTCGCCATCCCCTCCCTCTCCCCTAGCGGAGAAACATCACTCGTGGGAGCTTCACCACGTGACCCTGGACGCGCGCAAGAAGTTCCGGGTCGTCTTCGAGGGCACGAAAGGGGAGGGGCCTTCCTCGGGGGGCGGGCTCTCCATCGATGACATCAACCTGTCGGAGACAGAGTGCCCCCACCACCAGTGGAGAATAAGGAACTTCGCCCAGCTCCTGGCCACCACACCCCCGGGCAAGAAGCTGTACAGCCCCCGCTTCCTGTCCAGGGAGGGCTACACCTTCCAGGTGGGCCTCTACCTCAACGGCACCTCCAGCAGCCCCGGCAACCTGGCCATCTACTTCTACCTGGTCTCCGGGGAGCTGGACCGCACGCTCCAGTGGCCGTGTCCATGGAAACAGGTCACCATGACGCTGGTGGATCAGAACCCCGACATCCGTCGCCAAATGTCCAACCAGCGGAGCATCACCACCGACCCGGACAGATACGAAACGGACGGTGAGTCACCGTCGTCTTCCTCGTCTTCCTCGTCCGCGAGGAGGTGAAAGGGACAGGAGGCGTAGGAGTTCGTACAGCATCTCACACGTGCCCTTCTGAATTTTGTCAAGAAAATCGGACACTATCCCTGAGCAGACATTTTTAACTGACTTCAGATGCTTTTACCAATTTTTTTTTTTAGCACGTTAGAGTGTCACAGCCACTGGAAAGGCCTATAACGGTGATTGGGCTTTAATCTTTTAATTTTACTAGAACTGTTTACAAAATGAAAACATTTGCATGCAAGTTGAAAGTTGCCCAGGGAGCTGCAGAAAGGCCCATGTGACCCCCCCAGTCTGATGGTTTCAGCCAATGGGAACCGGGAGTACTTCTGGGACGACCCCCGGAAAGTGGGGAGCCTGGTCACGGACGCGGACGGGACTCAGTTTTACAGGGGGCCAGGGAGGGGGACGAGCTCCTTCCTCACCCACGGCAGGCTGAAGAGCAGGGACTTCATCAAGGGGGACGACGCCATCTTCCTCTTCACCCTGGAAGGTACGGTACCTCTCACACAGGTAAACACACCTGTATGAGCACCCGCACCTCTCACACAGGTAAACACACCTGTATGAGCACCCGCACCTCTCACACAGGTAAACACACCTGTATGAGCACCCGCACCTCACACACAGGTAAACACACCTGTGTGAGCGTCTGCACCTCACACACAGGTAAACACACCTGTATTATCAAAGTTTCTACAAGGTCAACTTGCTTGGGCCAGAGTGTCCAGGTTGGAGACCAGCCCTCCCCCAGCACCCTGCAGCACAGGCATGTAACCGGAAGAGTGCTCAGCCAGGTGGACACAGTATGAACTACGCGATCCCACAAGGAAAATTGCCTGGTTGTTGAGGAGTACCTCACACCAAAACAATGTAGAGACAGTATCACACTAAAAAGGCACTCCACACCAGGTAAACACCTGTAGTGAGCACGCACCTCCACACAGGATGCAACCACCTTTTGTGATGCGTCTGCACCTCATCACAAGGAAACACACCTGTTGAGGCATGGCTGCCCCATCACACAGGTAAACACACCTGTATGAGCACCCGCACCTCTCACACAGGTAAACACACCTGTATGAGCACCCGCACCTCACACACAGGTAAACACACCTGTATTATTTCTAAAGTTTCTGAAAGGTTCCCAACTTGCTTTGCCAGATGTGTCCAGGTTCCTGGAGACCCAGCCCCTCCCCCAAGCTGACCCCTGCAGCACAGTGCATTGTGGGAACCAGGAAGTGTGCGTGCGAGACGGCGAGGTGGCCACATGCAGGTAAACTGAACTACGCTGTAAATGATTTGACCAGCAGATGGAAAAGTTGCCTGGCCTTTGTTTGAGGAGTACACATGAACACACCAAAACAGGATGTTCAGGAGAATACAGTAATCACACTAAACTTATTAAAAGGCATACTCCACTACCTGGGTGAATATCGTTTGAATAAGGACCACAGCAGGTCCGTTCCCAGGCTGCTTAGAGAGTCTGCAGACCCCAGGTTTTGGGGGTGATGGTGCCCCGTTGCATCATAATATGGAGAGAGTTGCCACCTCTCCACCCAGGTTTCCTGTCTGAGGGCATGGCTGGTCTCCGCAGGTGCGAGGGAGCAGAGTGCCGGAGGATCGGCCCGGCCCAGGACCCGCGGCCGACCGCGGCGGCGGCTGGAGCGGCGGCGGCGTCCGTCTGCGCCCTGGTCGCCATGACGATAGTTTCCATCGTGAGCGTGATGCAAATGAGGAAGTACAAGAGGAAACTGCAGGAGAAGGAGTGCGGGATGGTGCTGGGAAACGTAAGCATTTAATAATGAAGCACGCGTCCATTTAGGTATAAGGTAATATATACATATATGTGATAAGAATGTTCAGTTAAGAGCATTCTAATGCTGATGTAACAGTCAATGGAGTTCTAACATGGGCATTGAACTTTAGAAAACTTTTTTTTTTTTTTTTTAAATCTACTCTTCAAAGGATAAAACGGTGAAGGATCTATACATAGGAAGACACATGTTTTATACCATGACTATGCAAAGCAATGCAAGACTCCCAACAGAACTAAATTTAAGAACTAGAAAACATCGCTTGACAAACACAAACCAATTGAAGTTTGCGTTCTTGTAAGAATACGGAAAAGACTCTCTCCCCCCACTGGCAACATTGTGCTACTACAGCCATTACATTTTGCGTGCAAAGCTGTACCATTAGCTTAAATCACAAGTGCCCACCTCATTTCATGCTCCATTTAGTAAATCTTGTACTGGCATCCCCCTTATTAACCTACATTTACGCCATTTTCTCACCTCTTCAGGAAATGGAATCAGGTTCAACCGACCTCAGAAGCCCATGAAAACGATTTTAAAAGGCTGCTTTTCGCACGGCTTTGAACAAATGCAAACTGATGCAATAAACAAGTATAAAACAGTTTGGTGGGAATCTAATTGTATTAAATGCCTCCAATTATACGGGTTTCCAGGTTTTTTCCAGGTTCTAAAGACATTCTAAATTCTAGTGTCTACGTGCAAGCGTTCTACTAGCCATTACACCAAAGAGGTGTGTGTGGTGTACGCATGCCTGTGTGTGTGTGTGTGTGTGTGATCTCCATAGCCCTGCAGAGCTCCAGTAACAAACCCGCTTACCTGTCACACCTACAAACTATACACACAAAGCCAGAGAAAACAAACAAATTCACGTTCAACAATTTATTAAGTGATAAATTAGCGACACAAACATAGCGGCGCGGTCGAGTCGAGTCGGGCGGGGCGGGGGGGCCAGCGGACGGCCGTCTCAGATGAGGAAGACCACGTCCTCGGACACCATCACCTGGTTGTCGTCCTGCATGCGACCCAGGAGCTGCTCGACCTCGCGCTCCTCGAAGGGGTCGGCCTGGCCCCTGTTGACGTGGGCCAGGAGCTCCGGGACGGGGATGGACTGCGAGCGCGCGCCCTTAAACGCCTGCAGCAGGACAGCCTTAAATTCCCTCAGCCTGGACGGGGGGGGGGGTCATGGGGTCAAAGGTCACCAATAACAGGGCCCAAGATATTGGGGAAAACTACACCAAAGTCACCATGGAGACTGTTCAAATTCAACAGAACTGCTTCCTGTAATCCACCCTAATAGCCTACAGCTTCTACTGAATTAAACTAAACTCAATAGTACGGGAGTGCGTCTCGAGGTGTAGCCTGTAGAGTAAGGTCCACATGCTCATTACAAGCTACGATGTCAGTGGCGTGACCTTTGTCACGTCTCTCCCTCTCCATTTTGTCTCTACACTGTCTTGTCCAATAAAGCTGAAAAGGCATACATATAAAATACTACAATTGAAATCCATTATTTTCCCTCACTTCTCATCCAAATCATCTGCCCCACTCCCCCTTCCCCCACAAAAAAGAAAACTTCACGTGCATCGGAAAATTTTGAAATAAAATGAAGGAGGCGAGCCATACCGGTCTTTGCCACCCTCTGCCTTCCTCTGTGACTGCCTCAGCGGAGGGGGGGGTTTGGCTTTCTGACTGGGCTCCGCTGGGGGGAAGAACCAACATCAGCGTCACGGGACACGGACGCACGCGTCCCAAACCGATTTAGGTTTCATTCACTCACTCTCCGGCTCATCCTCGCTGAACACAAACGGGTCGTCACCGCCCTCCGTCACATCCGCGTCGTCCTTGGAGCGCCGAGAACTCTTCCTGAGAAGAATAAATCCAGCCTGGGTCATCACATGGAGATTAATCCAGCCTGGGTCATCACATGGAGACTTATCCAGCCTGGGTCATCACATGGAGACTTATCCAGCCTGGGTCATCACATGGAGATTAATCCAGCCTGGGTCATCACATGGAGACTTATCCAGCCTGGGTCATCACATGGAGATTAATCCAGCCTGGGTCATCACATGGAGATTAACCCAGCCTGGGTCATCACATGGAGACTTATCCAGCCTCCAGAAAGGAGTCCAATCAAGGTCCTCACCAATACATTAAATTTAAGATTTATAATTTATGAACAATTTCTCAAAATTCAGGGAATCATTTTCCAGCTTAAAAACTCCACCTACACTCAACTACCTGAATCCCACAATGCCACTGGCTTTTAATGATCCTGTTTTAACATTATTCTCTCAATATCACTCTTTACATTTCTACAAACGCATTACAACACATTTTGATCAAATCCAGTCAGTCAGCCGACCAATCAGTGCTCTCCGATGGCAGACTGACCTTGTGGTCCTCTGACTGTCCAGGTCTTGGCTCTGCGACCCCTCAACCTCCATGCTGTCCTCGGGAGCCTTCTTCTTCTCCTTCTCCAGAATCTATGAGACCATCAGCTCCCTCCTCTTAGCACAAAGCGGACCTCTCACCCAGATCAGCTTTGCAACACCCAATATTTCACATCTAGCACCTGCATTAAAAACCACTCAATGCACCTCAGCAACATGACAACCGCCTCCCATGGAGGGAAGAGGACACCTGTTAAAAAGGTGTGCATAGGATGTAGAAGGTAAGAGGATACCTGTTAAAGGTGCGGGTAGGATGTGGAAGGGAAGAGGCTACTGGTTAAAAAGGTGAGTAGGCTGCAGAAGGGAAGAGGATACCTGTTAAAGGTGCGGGTAGGACGTGGAAGGGAAGAGGATACCCGTTAAAAAGGTGTGAATAGGATGTAGGAGGGAAGAGGATACCTGTTAAAGGTGTGAGCAGGCTTGTGGACGGGACAGCGATACCTTTTTGAAGTAGGCGAACTGCATGAGCTCCAGGGCGGCCTCGGCGTCGGGCAGGTCGGTGGACTTGCTCATGCGGGCCTTGGCGTGCGCGGTGGCCAATCGGATCATGGTCTCCAGGGCTCGGGCAGTGACTGGCATCATCTGAGGGGACGGTACGGGCAATCACCACACGCACGCACGCACGCACGCACGGCCACATACAAAATCCTAGAAGTTTCTCGTTTACACTGGAATTTCAACATTTCATGGACAACTTAATCATGGCGTTTTGATGTTCCCGACTAATTGTTCGCCGCTGGGTCTCGAATTACAGATTTCAATTTCCAGGGGTGCTTACCTGGTGAAATAAGCTCGATTTAAAAAAGTAGCACCACAGATTGAAGTTAGGTGTAGGCAGCTGCATGCCTTCACCATTTTGCTTAAGCATATCTAGCATTATACACCAAATCAACTTAATAAACCAGGAGCTGCATCCGCCCATTGCCTTGATCGGACTCTTCGTCATGGCCAACACTGAGGCAGAAACCCAGCACAGACCTTACTAAGGCACAGAAAAATAGTAATGCTGAACTATACCATTTTACACTTACAAATACATACTTGAAGTATGATTAAAGTTTTATTTAGTGTACTCTTTTCCCCACATGGGAGGAGCAGCGGGCGCTGGAGGCTTTACCCGTGCGCTCTCCGAGTTGACTTGGTCGTGGCTGCGCAGCCGGGCGTACTGCTCAGAGATGTGATCGGACGCCTCCTGCGTCAGCACGGGCTTCACCAGCTTGGCCACGTGGATGTACTTCTTGATGAACTCCATGGTGACCACCTTCTCCCTGTCAAACGGGGGGCCCAAGCAGACGGTCATCGCTTTGGGCTGAAAATTTTGGGCTACTGCTCAGAACGGGGCGGGGCAGCCAATTTCACTCCAAATAAGGGGGGGAAATTAAGCGGAATTCAGTTTGCTAATTAACAAGCCCAGGTCAAAACCTAGTATATGGCTGGACCCAACACACTTAATCTGGCCGACCAATGGTGTCACTCCACTCACTCAGTCACTCAGTCACAGACATTCGGGTTTAAAATTTAAAAAAATAATGCACCCAGTGTTCTATGGATATTCCTGATGTACTAGCCGAATTTGAGTTAATTTACAGAGCTGACAGGATTGACAATTAACCCCCTAGCCCACCCCACCCAGCACTTCCCCCACACCCTAACGTGCAAAACCACATGCGCTGGCTGAACCGGGACCAAAACGGTTACTTTTTCTTGCGGTGCCCGTAGAGAATGTTGTCCTTTTTCTCGTAAACCTGCAGCTCCTGCTCTGCAATCTCCGCGGCGTTGGGGTCGTCGGTGGCGAACACGTCAACCGTGCAGCCCAGCGGCATAGCTGCAAGGGCAAGAGACCCCCCCGATCTGAATCCCATAATCACAAACCCCTGTAAAGGTCGTGATCCATATTCCACACAGGTCATTTTCCAAACTCAAAAAGGTAATCAACCACATCCCATAATCTCCAACCACATAAAAATCATGCTCCATATCCCAAGACTGTGAATCATTGCCTATAAGGGTCAAGATCCACACTCAAATCTCAGCCTTTTAAGGATCATGCTTAATAAAAATAAATTTTTTTTAAAAACCCCACAAGAACTTTCTAATCCCACTTGTTTAGACACCTACCCCTAGCCCGGTTTCCCGGTCCCATACTTTTCATGAAAAGTACATTCTAATAAAAACGTTTTTGTACTGCTTTTTATAATCTTATTATCTTCATCGTCGTCATCCCTGGATCAGAATTCAGCCATACTTGCACATTACACTAGCAGTACACTGCAGGACCCGCCACTTCAGACCTACAGACTGTTTAAAAACAGCTCTTACGCAGGAGTGCTGCCACACGACTCTGTGCATCTCAGCAGGCACCCTTACGTCTCAGCTCCATGGATTACGCACTCAATCTGCACGCCACAACGATCAAGGAGTCTGCGCAGCTGGACGGTGCATCAGGCCGCATTACGTACATCACTGCAGAGCAAATACCGCTGGAGCCAGACATGGAACACTCGACAGCTCATTCGTAACTACCAGGGATCTCAGCAGCTCAAATAAAAGTTCATCGCGTCTGTGGATTTATTCTGTGTCTGACCTCTTTGAAGCCGGCCATCCAAGCTCAAAACACCAGGAGCTCCCCAGCAGCGATACACCATCCGATCCCCCCCCACCCCCTCGTACCCGTGCCCTCCTGCTCTCCGGGGGTTCGGTATCGGTGCATGCGGAGGACGTGCTCGGAGATCTGGCGGTCGCTGTCCGGGTCCATCTGGTCGAGCACGATGAACAGCAGGTCGAACCGGGACAGCAGGGAGTCCTGCAGGCCGATGTTCTCCATCGGCGTTTTGTACTGGTCGTACTGCGGGCGGAAAGGGAAAGTCTCATCGTTACCGCCAACAAACAAAAGTACTGTGACATGGCCTAAAACACAAAGATGGGGGAAGAGCTTTCTATCCAGAAGATACTGCATCATAGAATCACAGAATATCAAATAGAATTCAGATACGCCAAAGAAAATGAAAACAATTTATTTTAAAAATATAATTTTTTAAAAAAGGTGGATCCAAAATGGGTCCGTGGTGCACCACGCGTCTCACCCTCCCATAGACGGGATTGGCGGCCGCCAGCACGCTGCAGCGCGCGTTGAGGCGGGCCTGGATGCCCGCCTTGGAGATGGTGACGCGGCCCTGCTCCATGACCTCGTGGATGGCGGTGCGGTCCATGTCCGACATCTTGTCGAACTCGTCGATGCACACGATGCCCCGGTCGGCCAGCACCATGGCCCCCGCCTCCAGCCGTCGCTCCCCTGGGCGCAGGAAACGAGGAAATCTTTTTTTAAAAAGCAACGATGAGCCACACGTTCCACCCGAAGCACTTCCTCCCTCCGAGACCCGTAATGCCCATATTAGCGGTGTCAAGTAGCAGCAGTGACGTCAGAATAAGGAGTCGTGTGATACCCGTCTCCTGATCGGTGGTCACGGCGGCGGTCAGACCCACTCCGGACGACCCGCGTCCCGTCGTGGGAATGGCCCGCGGGGCGGTGAACAGGACGTAGCGGAGGAGCTGAGACTTCGCCACGGAGGGGTCACCTGCAACCCCAAAACAGGTGCAAGAGCATTACAGGTCACCTGTAACCCCAAAACAGGTGCAAGAGCTTACAGGCACTGTAACCCAAAGTGCAGAGCATAAGGTCATGTACAAAAAGGCAAGATTACAGCGTCACCTGTAACAAAACACAACATACAAGTCACCTGTAACCCAACAGATGCAACCTTACAGGTCCCTGTAACCCAACAGGTGCAAGCTAGGCAGGCCCAGTGCAGACAAATCACATGCAAAATATTAAAAGCGATTAAAACATCACACAATCTCCAGACAACTCAAAGCCCAGGAGCAAGCCTAGCACGTCCAAAAACTCCTGAACAAACAGGTAGACTCGGAGACCAGACTCAGAGGCTCTCGGTCGCTAGGGGTTTAAAATACTGTACTCGATACACAACGCAGGAAATGACATGCTAGCACGTCTCCCGTTAGCCAGACAGACACAGGCCACTTATTACCATTCTAAAAGTAACACCCAGGAAAGTAGCTGAAAGAGCCAAGAGGACACACACAGACGCTCACCAATCAGCAGTATGTTGATGTCACCTCTGATGCGCGTCCCGTTCTCCAGATTGGTTTCGTTTCCGCCCAGCAACAGACAGAGGATGGCTTTCTTGATGTACTCGTGGCCATGGATACTGGGTGCCAGAGACCTGCTGAGATGCTCAAACACATCCTGCCCAAGAATACACAATTTTACTTTTCTTTTTACTGAACTGAAATGGATGCACCTGAAAATCTCAAACTGAAATGCAGCTGCACCCCTGCAACTGGAGCACAAGCAGCTGCATGGGCTCCTGTGGCGTCTACAATCACAAGTTGCACATCGCATTTTTATAGGACGCTGCATTACAGCAGTGGTGCCAAACCCCAGCTCCTAAAAGTCCTGCAGGGTTTCTGTCCAACCCTAAAAAAAAAAGCACACCTCATTCACCAGCTAAAGAGCTCATTGAGTTGCTAATTAGTAGAATCAGCAGTGTCAAATTCAGCAGTATACTTTGTAGAAAAAAAATAAAAAAATCCCTCCTCGCTCACTTTAGAATGGGCTTTGCAGAACTTCTTGATCTTGCTCACATCGTCGGCAGAAAAGTTTGGGACGATCTCTTTGCTCATGAGCTTGATGTTATTGGCCAGCATGATCGTCCTGTTTGGGGAGGAGGAGGGGGGAGGAACAGGAGAGTGCAAAAAAATAATATAAAAACAAAGCGTGTGCAACAGCAACACCTGAAACAAAAACAGCATGCTCGTCCAGGGGTCCCAGCACATGGCAGCTCTGTTTGGTTCCCTGCCACCACCAAATTTGCACTAGAAATATGCATAATGTTCACAAAAACACTGCACTCACACACTGAAGAGGGAAACTGCATAAAAGCAGTCATGTTGATTTAGTGCAGGATACTTAAAAGATCGCTTAAAACACTACGGCATCTCCGTATGTGACCCCCACCCCCCGCCCGGCCCCGGGCCATCTCACCTGAAGGTGCCGGAGGTGAAGCCCCCCTGTTTGGCAGGGAGGCAGCGGTACACCCCCACCACCTGCACCCGGTCCCCCGGCTTGACCTTGTCCACCAGGTCGTCGTTGATGACGATGTCGACGGAGCGGGGCAGCTGGCCGGCGGGGGCCTTCTCCGGCATCTCCTGGATGGTGACGGTCTGGTGGTCCTTATAGGTGCAGAGCCCAAACTCCGTCTCCAGCGGGTTATTCTCCTCGTCCTGCGGAGGCACGGCCGCTCAGGAGGAGATGCACAAGCGTGCACGCACAGGTTCGCTCACACACAGGCACAGGCACACACACAAACCGTGCACGCACACACGGGCACACAGGCGCACACACAAATATCAACATTGACAGTTACGAAGACATTTATTCAGTTCTGCATTACCAACTCATATTGTTTTAAAAACTTTAACATGCTTCATTGTAGAGCACACACACACACACAAACACGCATCAGGTGTCTGCTCCGTATCTGTCTGTGGCGATTTCCCTCACGTCGCCCCAGTCAAAGCAAAGCAGGGATTGCTCTGGGGAGGGTTAGTGACGGACAGGCCACTGCTCAGGACAGCCCAGGTATCGCCCTCCCACAACATACATCATGCCAACGATGAACTGCCCCTGGAAGTACTCAACGTGCAGTACAGTACTTTTGCCTCATGTGTTTTAACTCAACACGTAAAGATTAAAAAACAAAAAAAAAAAACCGGCTTGTTAACTGAGACCTGCAAGAAACACACCGGGTGTGTGTATGCGTCTTGGGCCTGCGGTGTTAATGCAAGACGCATTGCCTCAGCCTCACTATGCAAGGGCATCGACGGGACCAAAATGCAGCCGAGCTGAAGCAGGGGTGGCGCTGCGAGAAGCAGAATGCAGGTGGGGGGGGGGACCACACCTTGGTGGGGTAGATGGCGCTGGACGGGAACGCGTCCAGCGACGTGAGGTCCGTGTACTTGCGCTCCAGGGTTTTCTTCGTGGCGGGGCAGTAGTGCACACTCCTGGTGATTTTCGGCCTCACCAGTGAGCCTGATACAGAAGGGGAGAGGGAGGGATTATTTTAGAGAGGAGGGGAGGGGAGGGGAGGGATGCCCCATTTAGCTATGATTCAGACCAGTCATCTCTGCTTTCATGGATCTCAGATGAAGAAAGTCATGTTATAACTAGGAAGAAATTTAGAGCAAATCCCATACAAGTGTGCGCGCATGTTGGCCAAATTTGAGTGTCACAACAGCACACTGCAGGTAGAAAACTAGACAAGGATGACAGTTAATGAATTACAAACCAATCTCTGTCCCAAATGTAGTCTGAGGCCAGTATGCTTTATTTGCATGCAAGCTGAAGAATTCAGAAAAATGTTATACTGAAAAGATTACATTTTATTGTAATTAACTTACATTTGGTCACGATTCCCTCCACGCAGACCAGGTTACCAAGAAACCGAGCTGCCAGTGTACGAGGAGAAACGTGCTTGGATCCAAAACTCCCCTCGAACCCCACATGGAACTCATCGAACTGCTTGGCGTAAGTTCCGTCGATGGACGCCACCAAGTCTTTCAAAGCGCCTTGAAAAGCCGCAAGTTCCCTGAATGCATCGTTGAGCAATCTGAAAAGAAATGCTGCAGTAACTTAAAAAAAAAAAAGTTTTCAAAAAGTCAGCAATTAATATGAATGGAGCAAAGATAGTATCAAAATAAAACATCGATTTTAGATGCCTGCTACAGCCCATTTTTACTCACAAACGCACTGGTTTCACTCTGAAATATCAAACGTAATGATTTACTCAGCTATGGATCTACCGTCTCTTAGCTGTTCAGTCCAACCCGAACAAAGCACACCTCATTCAACAGCTGGAGAGCTCATTGAGCTGCTAATCAAAAAAATCAGGGTGTGCCAGATTTAGTGTTGAAATTAAAACCTGCAGGATGGTAGATCTCCAGGAACAGGGTTGAGCAGACAGTGGGCAGAACTCAATTAGCATTCATAACGTGCAAAAGGATTTGCCACAGAACCCGTGCAAGGTGAATACCCACGCCTTGGCCCGTTTTTCGTTCTTTCTTCGCAAATCGTTGACGTTCACGATGAGGCGACATCCATATTCGGTAACCATACCTCTGACTTTCTCATGATAAATTCCTTGATCTTGCTGCCAAAAGGGGGGGGTATAAGTATAAGTATTGATAACGTTATTGCGTTATATACGAAGCCATGAAACTTATTTCCCATTTGTCACGGTTTCTTCATGAGATCAAAAGCGTCAGCGTTTAAAATAGTCTACAATATCGACCCAATTCTACATCGTTAAACATTGTTATGGCATAGATTATCATAATTAAGGAATACAAAAAAACATCAACATGGCCAGGTTCAGTACTTTTAAAATGTTGCCAACGTCGTAATTATAAATAACAACTGGAATCAAGAACGTTACTAACATCATCATCCAGAAAGTCCAGGTACTCCCGCTGTGCCTCCCGTAGCTCGAGATCTTCAAACCCAGTATCCATGTCGTTAGCAGTCTTACCTTCTGGGGGAGATTACCGGAATTTGTAGTGAATTTGAAAGAGTCGGGTCAAAGGTCGTTTCTTATTTAACATATTTTTATAGTTTACTTCGATTCCAGATGACCTGAACTCACAATTAATAGTTTCCCCCACTTGTTTATTTCGCGTATTATTCCTGTTTCACCATTCAAAGACATCGTCTGTCCAAAATTATAGGTTGTGTTTGCATGTGGTTCAAAATATGTCATCAGATTAGTAAATAGAAAGCAGACTTCACTAACGGAGTAAACCGAATCAAGATTTGATCCATAGTGTGATATGACATTTTACTGACGCTGGACCAGAGGTGCCCGACCCTGGTTCTGGAGATCCACATAGTGCGCTGAATGTGCTGTTTCGCGGCCCTCAATTGGTCAATTAAAACAGTTTACCACAAAGGCAATTCGCATCGCCTGATCTAAGAACTACCATCCTCAACACAACTCCAAACAGAATTGCTGGTAAAAAATAGCCAGTGCCACATATTCACATATGATTTTTAATATAATTTCTTGTGCATTTTTGCTATCTGCAAAATTTGGGAATTGGGTGCAAAGGTCTAAAATCTAAGGATATACGCTGTTTTTGTTTAATTTATACCAAGTTGCTTCAGAAACTGCACATTGCTTTGAGGAGAAATTCTGTCCAGACCCTTTTGTTGTTGGTAAATGCCACGATGATCAGGATTAACATGTATGAGTTGTTACAGACAACAGTATCTAGTAGCCAACAGACAAGGTGATACTGACTGATATAGTACTGAATTATGGCTTTTATCAGACCCACTCAGATGCTCTAAAATTTGCCATTTCACCCTAATAGCCAGCTGTATTGGTAATACAGAACTTGGAACTGTAAGAGTCCCTCATTTCATTTTACTGTGCAGAATTAAAGATCATCCACCAGAGGGCATCAAAGAGCATCTACACAAAAAAAAATGCTGTTTACTACTTCAGTTACTGCTTTGACATGTAATGATATAATTACTTGCGTATACTTGAATTGCATTTAAATGACACTTTTCATTTCGAGTTCTTGTTAGCCTGGTTTAGGTGATGAGATCCATCTCATATATCGTGGTGTGATATTTCCTAAAGACCGCTTGTCTGATTTGGTCGAAGGCTTGGACTTGTAATTCTCTTGAGGGACAGTGCACTTTTCCCGTGACAACGTCAAACCACTGTACTGGTTATTTTCATAATGGCAGGAAATTCCTGAAATGCATAATCTTTCCGTTGTTCTCTGGTTTCGTGACTCCTCCACGTTATTCCACACAATATAAACTCTTTATAATCCTACAGGGGGGGAAAAAATAATCCAGAGGCTTTATTTGAAAAGTAACTGCTGGTACAATAGGGATGAAAACTATAGGTGGAACTGCAAAAAAAATCCCCTTTGCGCTTAGATTTCTGCAGTCGTTTTACCATTATGTCAGTCTCAGAAACAATTTTTTAAAAATGTTATCGGGACAAACATTTATTTATTTTTTTTAATTCACAATTTTTAATTCATGCAGGGAATCACAGTTAGTGGTCTACACATGCATATGCTAGCTCTGAATTCGCTGTAATTGCAAAATGCAAGATATGTGCAAAACGATTAGAAGTAGCGGAGTAGACATAACAAAGTAGCCCTTGACATGGTGAATCGCCCAGACAATTCACTCGCTGTCATCTCAATTGGACCATTGAATGACAACAGTAGCTCAGTGTCCTCTCTTCTGAAAAAGTTTGATTGCGGTCAAGCCACCGCCACCTACGAAACTTGACCGTCACCGTCATTTAAATTCGTGCTGTCGTATTTTTTCACTACGCAACTGGTAGGGTTAAAAGAAACAGCCCAGAGCACCCATTTGAGCTTTACGGACCTCGGCTACAATGGTCGTTCAGTGTTGGCGGCGATGGCCCTGAGATGACACAAAGCATTTGATTCAAATGACAGTTTTTGCAGTCACATCAGATAGCGGTCATCGTTTTTTATAAACAAAAGACTAGTGTTGCACGAAGTGTTTTTTGTTTTTGTTTGTTTTTTGTTGTTGTAATTTTAACCGAAGTGACTTCCGCCGTACTACGGTTGTATCTGTTGCCACACCTGAGACGCGTCTTCCTTACCTCATACCTGAGATAGCGCCTCCCTTTGCTCTCTCTTTCTCTCTCTGGGTGGGGTACCAAAACACCAGGTGATCGCGAGATCTCGGGGGCGCACAATGGTGATTCACTGAGAGGTTTAATTTTCGGTTTTACTGTAAAAACAAAACAGAACGAGAACTGCCACACAAGTTGGTGAGTAGCTTTTAATTCTGTTAAATGGGTGTCGTTTTTTGTTGTTGTTGGCAATTACCCTCGTTGCGCTGGACGAGCGTCGATACGGTAAGTATTTTAATACCTGAAGTATGAGGGGAAATACTCCGATTTACTTTCGCCTTTCTATACGCAGCAGAAAACTAGCGTGGGCTAGTCTTCCCGTTGCGTTTTGCATGTAGAACAACTTTACATGCTTAGCATATGTGAAACTTTTTTATCTTTGGTTAGAATTCGTTGTGGTTCGTGATCTGGTTTGAGTAGGACAAGTGTTCAGAGAATACGGATTGTATTGATCGAAGTTAAAAGCATATACGCAAGTGTTACGTTTGTTTTCGGGGGTAAATTCAAATCAGACGATTTGACGTGTTTTGTCGTGTTGTACGGGCTGAGAAGTTATAAGGGTCACATACGGGATTGAACAAAAGCTGTTTGAGTGTATCTGTTCTTTTATAGACATGAGCCAGCCGTCAAGACCGCACAGAGGGCAGCGAGACAGGAACGGTGACGCCCGGGAACACAGGGACCGGAGGGACCCGCACAATGGACGTCCGCCGTCGAGTGAGAGGTCAGTGCTGTCTTACAACCGGACCTGTAATGTACTTATTTAAAGAAGTGACGTTTCTTCTGTGCGCACAGTAGTCAGTTAGCCTGACGTCAGACTCAGTCTTCACATCGAGCATAACTGTAATTTACAGTTTCGTAAGAAGAGAATGGCCTATACTCATACATTCTCGTGTTAATGATTTTTTATATTCCCCAACGGACAGCGGCATTATTTCACTCCTGGTCATGTTCCCCGTACAGTCATCATTGACAAAAGATTCATCCGGCCACACAAGGGCTTTTGAGTGATGGCATTGGCCTTTGCGTTGACATTGTTATGGTCTGGACAGTGTTCCCTGACAGAATGGCAAAGATTTCTGTTTTGTTTTATTTTTTGCACCGAGAGTCAGAATATGCTTCAAGTCTCGTATTATCCAAGGAGGGCTTTCTTCTCCTGCTTTGCATCCTGTGTGCCCGAAACCCAGTGGATAAAAGAATGAATGACTGGTGACACACCTGAGGCTAATGTCAGCAACCTGTTTGCAGGGAGACAGTGGGCTCCCGCAAGCATTTCATTTATTAATTTCATTTAATGTTTATTTTTATGATGACAGATGCAGTTCACATAGACAATTGCAAATCAATTATCCCATTTCGGTTAATGCATCACAGCGTTTGTAGCTTCTGCCCATTTCCATTAGCCGCTTCTAGATTGACGGAAGAAAGTAGCGTTAACCGTCCTTTTCCTCGCCTTTGCTTATTGGTTAGCAGCTGTGCGCGCGCTGCCTGCGTTAAATAGCTGTTGAGGTTTGTGTGGGCGGACCGGAGGTCCTTGGGGAATAATCGGTTGCTGAGGCCATGGTCTACTGCAGTACTTTTCTACAGCGCCAGCCCAGGTTATATGTCTTCAGACAAAAAAAAAAGAGAGCACCCTTTGACTTCTGCCCACCGACCCCCTAATTACAACTGCGGGACGTCCCGGCCTCGGCTGTCTGGTCCCCTGCAGAGTTCCTGCTAAACTCTCTCTCTGAAAACAGGGACATCAGCCCTCGATGTGTCTGCGTCCGACGTGCAGTTTTTTTAAAACTAAATGAACAGGAAGGCAACCCCCTCTCCTTCCTGTGCCAGGTCCTCCACCCAGCCCCCGTACTACCCCCGGAGGAGCTCCACCCCCCCTCCCAGACATCACCGGGGCACCGCCAGAGAGGAACCCCAGGAGTCCAAATGCGCTCACATCTGCTCCAGGAGAGGTGGGTCATTATTGTAATTTTTTTTGGGGGGGGGGGGGGGCGTGTGCAGGTGTCACAGACTCACGTGTTAGTTTCTGTCCGCTGCTGGTGTGATGCACTGTGAAAGACTGTCCCTGATGAGATGCTCTGTGAAAGATCGATCAGAGACCTACACTGTCTTCCCTTAAGATCCAAACCATCCCAGACCAGGATGTGGAACATGCAGTTTTTACCCATTAAGAGTTCAGAGGTCCTGTGGCAGGACCCGGTGTGGAAAACGCTGACACAGTGTTTCAGCAAAACGGGCACCAGCACTACTCCGAGGACGATTCGCTAAAACTACACAATCCACTGGATAGTCCTCTAAATGAAGTACGAATAGTGCTACTTGTTAACACATTGAAGTGTGTTTTAATAATTACTGGATTGGAATAGGGACAGCACCTCCAGTAAGAAGAATATTTGTGATTCCCACACAAAATTCGCCGACCCAAGCTGTTGGTTGCGGGCTAACTCTGAGGCCTAACATCTTTTTAGCTGCGTTCTGTTGATAAAAAAATACACCTCCAAAATAATCAACGTCTTTTCCATTTTGACGCATGAGGAACCATAACTTCCCAGCATGTGCTGTTCTCTTCCGTCCTGCATGCTGGCTATTTCTGACACATTTCCCCGTGCTGTCTGAACACGCCCTATGATACTTAACCTGGGATTCTCCACTCCCACACGACTGGATTTACAGGTTTCTGCCTTCTGGGTACACACACACACGCAGGCACAGACATTCACATACACACACACACACACACTCTGTGCTCCTCTGTTACAATCACAACCCTTCGGTATGGGTGTCGGATAGCAAATACAGAAAGAAGGGAGAAAAGAACAAGAGAATAAAAAATCCACATCGCAAATTGCACTTGTTCACAGGAGCTGCAGTGTAGGGTGTAATGCGATTAAAGCCGTGTGAATGTTGGGAGGATTGAGGCTCTTGTGATTGGTCCGCGTGAGACCCCCCCCCAAAAGCCATAGGCTCGCTGTCGTGGCTCTGCGGACGGAGTCTTCTCGCCTGTCAGCATTCCTGAGTCATGTGACCAGCTACGCAGCAGGCATGGGGGAAGTACAAGGGTACAAAGACTAAATGAGCACCTGCGTGCCAATCGGGTGGCCAGCATTGAAAGAGGAAACCTGGATTCCCTAAGCACTCCATTTTGTCCCCGGCTCGACAATTTTTTTTGTCTGAAGGATTTTTTTCTGTGTGCTTTGTCGGGAGAGTAAAGTTATCAATTCCCAGAAAAATGGCCATCCAACACCTTGGCTGCTGAATCATCTCCAACATTTGATTGGCAAATAAAATAAAAGTGAAAGAAAATGAAATAAATTTTTTTAAAGAAGTACTGTGATATACGCACGTGCACTGTGAATCTCTCGGCAGTGTGGGGGAGTGGGGGGAGGGTCTGGGAGGCTGCAGGTTCATATCCAGGCACTGCCATTATATCCCTGAACAGGGCTGGTTGTAGGTGCTGGTTTTTCTTTTACCCCAGCACTATGACACCTGATTCTACCGGGTAACTAACCACGGTCTGCGATGAAGAACTCGGTGCGCAGAATCACGCGTCTCAGAGCTGGGCTAAAGCAAAAACCCGCACCCACATCGGCCCTTTCTCAGATAGGACTCGATACCCTCGCCCTTGAGCGTATGCTTAACCTTAATTGCGGCACTAAAACATCCAACTGCTAAGCAGCTGATAATATATTGCGACACTTCACCCCCCCCCCCCTTCCCACATTGCCCTTCTCCCCTCAGCAGGGCTACATGTATAAGAATGTGGGAATTTTGTTTATGATTGTTTCTCAACCACCCCCTTCCCTCCCCACCCCCCTCCCCCCCCCCAGAAAGTGTCTGGAAAGCACTGAATGCCTCATTAATTCACTTTGCCCCTGGAGCAGTCCGATCCCCAGTGTACCTACGCGAGGCAGTCCGACCGTTACATTAAAAAATGTGCCTCTTCGGTGGGGTTCCACAGTGATCTGGGGCCCTGGAAGAACGCGGACAGAGAGTAGTGCCATCCGCATTGTTTACCTTCCTTAGAAGGAAGTCTCCCTTCGTATTTGCTGCTGTCATGGAACTAGTCCGGGCGCTGTAGTCGGGCGCTGTGGTTGCTTAGCAACTGTTGGCAGGGTGTCAAAGCAACAGCGGTAAAAGACTGTAGCGGTGCACTTTGTTCCTGTGGAGTTCCCACTCCCGTCGCTAATCGCTAAAAGGCTACACAGAGCTTTCTAAACAGTCCCTCTAATCACTTAACCTCTTTTGCATATTCATATTTTTGTGCTTTTGACCAAGGGAAGGGGATCCCATTAGCGATCTGGCGGCTGTGACACAAACAGGATTTGCGTAACGCAGCCTAGGTTTCCTTGGAGAGAGAACGGCCTGGCTCAGACTGCGAAGGAATGAGGACGAGGGCGGATTTTAAAAGTGGCATTTGGTTCCTGTCGGCACGGGACTGTGGGTACAGACAGAGGCCACGTCCAGCTGGTTTTTAATCAGAATGCGGATTAGTACTGCTGTAGGACCCCTGACCTGTCCCAAACACAGCTGTCAACAAGCTTGAGCCTTCCCAGTCTCGGTGCTTGTCGGACCAGATTAAAATACGTGCTGGGCTGCCTGCAGCATATCAAAAAAATGAAAATTCTAAACATTTAATTCAGGAGGTTGTCTTAATTTGTGCATGATTCATTTAACTGTTTTATGAACGAGTGTTCAAAGAGGGACGATCACTGGGTTAAGGACTTAGGCCTCAGTTAAAAGCGAGTTCCAGATTAAGCTCACGGTTTCCATGGTTCCTCCCGCCTGTGTTAACTTGACTTGCGTGCGTGTGCGTCTCTGTGTTGCGCAGGCATCATGCTGATCTGCGCAGTCCTGACCAACGCGCTGGTGCTGATCTGCGTGGTGGCGGCGCAGATGGTGATGTCGGGCATGTCGGCCATGGGCGGCCTGGCGGCGGGCGGCTTCGACATCAACTCGGCCTACACGCCCTTCGAGGGCACGGAGCTGCAGCAGGTGCGCGACCTGGACATGCAGTACAGCCAGATGAGGGCGCCGGGCATCTACGGGGGCGTGGCCTTCAGCCTGACCATGGGCGTGACCTCGCTGCTCTTCGTGGTGTCGGGGAACAGACCCGCCCACCGGCTGTCGCCCAAACTGCTGGTGGCGCAGTTCGTGTTCCAGCTGGTGGGCGCCGTGGCCTACGTGGTGGCCGTGGGGCTCTACCTGCACTTCGTCATCACGGTCAACGCCACCGACGTGTGCAAGAAGCGCGAGCGGCTGTACGCCCGCCAGGGCTACACCTGGATGAACTGCGACGTGGGCGGGGCCGACGCCGCCGTGGCGCTCTTCAGCCTCATCACCGCCATCCTCTTCGCCGCCGGCTGCGTGCTCACGGGCCAGACCATCCGCGGCATCCGCCGGTACCGGCAGGATAAGGAGCGCTACGAGGCCGGCCGGCGGGGCCAGGAGAACCCCCTGCGGAACCAGGAGAGCGCGCCGCGGCCCGCCAACCCCCAGAGGGCGCCACTGAGGTCCGACGACATCTCCATCTGACCCGGGACGCCGTCGCCGAAATTTCCTGAAAAGTGACTTTTATTTTCTGAAAAAAGTGACTGTGTCTTTGTGCCTCATTTTTAAAAACCGTTCACTGTATGAATTTTAAGACTCTTTTTTTTTTTCCTCCCCCACCTTGCAGCTGGGAGACTGGAAATGACCTGTAGACATTTTCCCTTCCCTGTGAGATTCGCCTTGTACAGAAACCAACTTGCATTTAGAGCACTGCAGTAAAATTGCTTTGGAGCGCTCCTAACATTAGCTTTTGCTTATGCGGACGGTAGCCACCCAGGTGGATGTTTCTGGGTGCTGATTTTCTTTGTCTGTAAAAGTGGTAATCGCCTGATTGGTCCAGAAGGACCAATCACAGGACGGCAGGGTTTCCAATGCAGCCAAACTGCATAGTTCTGTTTCGTGCATATCGCTGCTGTTTCCATTTGCCTAATGAACATTTAAACCGGGTATTTAGCATTTTAAAGAACCGAGCTTAGTAAACATTGTTCTGGCTTTTTTATAGTTTACTAATTTGCACAAAATTGGGATTTTGATATTATGAATTGCATAAACTCATAGCAATGGAAACATTTCTAGAAACTGTATAGTAGTTTTATGTTTTTAATGAATAACAAAGTTAACAGACAATGTACAGTTGAGTCACTTTTCTTGTTTTTATGTCACAAAATAAGTGAACTTTACCCTCAGGAAGAAATAAAAGCTATTCCTTTTTAAATTTGGGCCATGTTTTGACTACCCGAGGACCATAGTATTGCATTATTTCATCCAGAACAAATGACTTATATAAAATATTTTACAGAAATTCCCTGCTTTTTTGTGAATATTTTAGTGCCTTGTGTTTTATTATTAAAGAATATTGTGTGACATTCCTGGAACAGACTCTGCAAAAATTGTTTCACATAACCTGTGGAAGATTTGAGACAACAGCTATGGTGAAAAACAATGTTAGGAGCAGATCAGCCTAACTGTGTAGCCAATCAGATATAACCTCTGGGATGTTATCACTTCCCAGAAGTTTTCCATTCGTAACACCCTGAGGTCAAAGGTTAAAATCACACCAGGAATAATAAAAATATTAGACTGTAGTTGCATCACCTTTCTCTATAATAATAATAATATAAAAACAGCACGGAGCTCCACCAATCAGAGTGCATTTGTTGCAACCAGCTGAACAACGCCAATGCTGATTGGTGGCTGATTTCAGGCTACAATATTCCAAGATCCCAAAAAGGTATTTTTGTAACTAAATTGTCGCACCTAAAAAATGGTTTCAAAAAGTATCACAAAAAAAAAGCTAATATTCCACGCTGGGTACAGTTGGGAGGTTGACCAGCTGCAAGGACTCACACTCCCCCTTTTCTCAGATGTAAGAGTTGCCCGGTGATAATTTCAAGTCTAAGTCAACGTAAAACACTTCGTACAGTAGGTACCCGGGAGTCAGATTTTTAATCATCTGGTCCCGCATTAGTAAGTGGGGCTACGAGCTCTGTACCGAGTAGCCTGCACTGTGCGATTTCCGCCTTTTAATTAAGCCACCGCTTTGCAGCCTCCGTGCCGCTAACAGCTTCGTTTGCCGTGCGTGGATTAAGTTCTCAGACACACAGCATTAGCGCAGCCCTTGTTGCAATTAACCCCACCTACACTCGTTTAGATCGCGCTACCCGCTGTTGAAATGTCTGGATAAGGATTTAATTTAATCAGACCTGCTCCCCGCGCCGCAGAAATCTGGCAGGAAATCGCCGGGTCGGTGTCAGGCTCAGTGTTGTCCCAGCCGTCGGCTGTTTATGTGGGCACGGTGCGCAGCAGGGCTGCCCAGCCCCGTTCCTGGAAAGCTACCATCTTGTAGGTTCTCATTCCAACCCCAATTTGGCACCAGCTGATTCTACAAATTAGCAGCTCAGTGAGCTCTCTAGCTGTTGAGCTGTGCTATGGTAAGAGTTGGAGTGAAAGCCTACAGGACAGTAATTTCCAGGAACAGGGGCTGGTAGCTCAGGGCCCTGTATCAGAAATCAGGATAACGAAGTTAGCTGCATAACTGCGCAGATAAAAAAAACCAGAGCCCTCCCATATTTTAACATCGACTGAAGTAAAAAGAATGTTGCGGGTTTCGCTCAGTTAACCAGCTAACTTAGTAATACTGCTTCATGAAACACCGCCCAGGTTACATTTAACAGCTCTTCAAGGTCTAGCTCATGTCACCACCTCATTTAAAAAAAAATATCTTTAAATTATTTTATTTTTCCAGTGCATTTACATTCATTTAGGCACTGAGCGGACACTCACATCCAGAGAGACTTTCACCTCGTTCCTGTTTTTACATACAATCCAGTTACAGAGCTGGGTATTTACTGAGGCAATTCAGGTGAAGAAATTCTGAAAATTCAGGGTTTACTGAGGAAAGTACCTTCCCAGGGTGCACCTGCAGTCTCCTACCCGAGAATGTCTTCTACAGCCATGGAGCTGCGACCTAGGTTCCAGAACTGTTGTGCTACACTGCCACCTACAGGGCAGTCTGTGTATGACTGTGTCGGGCTGACAGGCTCCAGTCCACAGGACTCTTCCCTCTCCTGTGTGTTCCCACTGTGCGGTGTGAGCTGGGGGTGCGGCTTTGGGACAGATTCCCCTCTACCAGCACTGCACCTCTGATCGCGGGTTCGAAAGACACGCAGAGACATAACAGGGCCTTAATCTATCCCCACTGCATAAACACTGTGTACCAACTTGTGTAGATCCTTCTCTTCTGATACCCATGAACCAGAACTCTGTTAACTTAACATTGAGGTTCTGTGCGCAAAATGTACATTACATTAAGAAGAGCCATACGGTTTCACCATGTTTTTTTTACGCCTGAACAAAAAAAAATTCTGTTCCTGAAATGGCTTGATGATAAACACCAGAATAATAAAGGTATGCTATGGGTGGGCTGGCAGACAGTCAGCCTAACCGGTAACGCAGCACTGGTGTGCACACACCGCACCACTTTACCACTCACCGATTAGGCATGCATGTTAACAAGACTGTCCAGTACCATTTTAGGTCTCGCACCCGTTTTCAACCGTTCCCACATTCAGTGAGTCTTCCTACGGTTCAAAAAATAGTTTGTCCAATTGTTTCTTGTGAAAAAAATTTTTTTTAATATAAAAATAATAAGAATACAAAAAATATATATGTTTATACTTTCCATATGTGGATTCACTTCTTGGCCACACTGCAATCAGTCCAGTCCAGGTTTCCACCGATCATCCCCAGCTGCATTCGTCCGCGCCCGCGCGATCGCTAATCGAGATTTCGGCGGGCTCGCATTTCAGTTTATCGCTTGATCTGCCGTCGGCGCGGGCGAAGTCCGCCGACTCGCCGCCCCGTTCGGCCCCGGCGCGTCCCCCAGAAACGGGTGCCGCTCCGGCTCGGCCGGGACGCCGCCGGGTTCCCAGCGCCAGCTTGGCGCCGTCCGCGACCTCCACCTCCACCTCCACCTTGACCAGGTCCTCGACTCGGCTGAGTTCTGGAGTGGTGCCGTGCGTGTACAGCCCTCCTCCGCCGAGCTCCTCCCCTTCCTCGGTCACTCTAACCCAGCGCTGAACGGCCCGCTCTGGGCGTGTCCTTTTGGACGGGTTTCCACCAGCGTACGCCGCGCTGCTTTCTGCAGGGCCACTGAACGTCATCTCCTGGAAGGAAACAGAGGAACAGAACAGGCTGCAAAACCTTTGAAGAGTAGGTTTTTAAAAAAAAAAAAAAAATTTTTAAAGTTCCCGTGCGCCGTGGACTCACTCACTCACTCACTCACTCACTCACTCACTCACTCACTCACTCACTCACTCACTCACTCACTCACTCACTCACTCACGACCTTTGGAGGCGCATGCGCAGGAGGTGCGCCGTGGGTCTGGACACGGTTTCGTGGTGTTGAGGCAGTTGCGTCCACTCACTCTCTTCCTGGAGGCCAGGGAGTGCAGCTCCCTGAGCACACGCCGGTGTTGAGGCAGGGCCTCCCGCTGCTGCCGCTGCCACCGGAGCGCGGTCAGGAGGCACATCTCCGCAACTGCGTGGGGCACTCTCTCCCCCTCCGCCTCCTCCTCCTCCGCGTCGCTATCGGGTTTGGCATCGCACACCTGCAGTCATAAGAGTGATTAAGTTCATATGCAGCCTTTCATCAAAAGTGGGGGAAAAAAATAAAAATAAATAAAGAAACCAGCATGCAGTGTGGTCAGGGACACAGCTGTTGTCAACTCGTTTTGGTTCTGTATTATAGCACACTGGATTTTAAATCCCACTGGTTTAAAGGCCCGTCCTTTGCGTTTAACATTAAAGGATTAACATGGTGGCTGAATGGGACACTTGCCAGTTGTCTTTCGACAACAAAACAAAACAAATGTGCATAATTCTTTTATTATTCAGTCATTTAAATGCATTTTAAAACTTATTTTAAAACTAACGTTAGCTAGCTATCTAAATGAATATAACTAGAAATAATAATAATAAATAATTATTTATGCATTCACTTTCGATAGACAGCCCGGGCCGCTCACTCCCACTAACATGGACCATCGCTCACTCCACGTAACGTCAGTTGTTAGCTAACGTTAGCTAGTTATCATACGACCGTAATAATGGCTAACGAGTAGCCTACAGCAATAACACCATTAGAAATATTGAGCCGTATATGTACGAGTCCATCGCAGTTAATCCTCGGCCTCACCAAAATGAAAACATTGGCATCGCTGTAACGTAAATAGTAATACCATCATATACCGGTAGCCTACAATATAGGACCCTAACGTATAGGATAGCCTACGTTAGCACATAACATGGAACCGGTCCGTTCAGGCTAAACATCATCGACAGCGAGGTAAAGTGAGGTTAGGACGGCTAACGTTATGTTTTGTAATGTAATCTATATCAACGTTAAGTAACTTTAAAGTTAACTGATCGTATTAAGCAAAGGCTTAATTAGATTATCGATAACATCAAAGCTATCTAGGATTTCCTGGTTGGGTTAGTTAGCTACGCTGCGTTTCATGTATATTGAGCTAGGTAGCATGCGTAAAACACCTAAAGTAAAAACAGACAGACCTTATCTTGATCTTGAATGATAGTTGGTACAGCATCTGGCTTTATAAACGTTGTCTTGGCAAAACCCATCCTCTTCTGTTGATAATTGTAGAATGAATCAGGAGTAAAATGTGCACTACACAATTTTGTCACCTTTGATATTTCTAACTTTGCACCGTTTTGTTTTTCTATATAATCGATCCAGACCTTTCGGAGACTTGGATCTTTTGGCAAGGCGTGAAAAGATGCATTCCTAGCTCTGCAATCATTAATCACACAATAAGGCATTGTTGAACTGGATAGTTAGGGAGTGTTTGGCCACCGCACGTCGGTCAATGCAAATGTGAAACATTCGTGACGTCACGATCTTGGTCTCAAATCCACCCATACCAAATAATCCACCAGGCGGCAATGTCGAGCATTGCATAGTTTTTAGGGGGGAAAAAATCTAATTAATTACATACATGTATGAAATACTTTTAAAATCAATGTGCAAGTAACCTTATAGTCTTTGGTCATAATATAAGCATTTTAAAATCATGATTTTGACTGCACAGGGTCTTTAATTAGATTGAATGTAACATTATATAGAGCAGAACCTGGAAGGTAACAGACATGGACATAACAGACCTGCTTCAACTAATCAAGAGATAGCTGAATGGTGTAGTCACTGAATCAAGTGTTAGTTCTAGATTGGAACTACTTGGGGGTATTCTAGGACTGGAGCTGAATACCACTCCCGTAATTCATTTAAATATTTTTATTACATCATAGTAAATTAAACAACTTTCCCCATGTCTGAATATTTTGCAGAACTTGTCATTATTTGGTGTTGGAAAAAAAAACCCCAATAAATGTTACAATACACTCTGGACTGTTTGATAACATTAATAAATAGCATTCTTTATTTCAAATGCGTAATAATGAAGTTCAAACTTAATTTACATTACATTTACATGTCAAGTCAAAGCACAGTAGAAAGAGAATAGCCGTTAAACGGACATTTACATGTTAGTCAGTCAGTACAGAGAATAGGCTGCAGCGGGCGGAGCTTCCCCCAGGTGCCCGGAGAGGAGTGGCTCTCAGGTGCCCGGAGGAGGCAGAGAGTATTGGCCATGAAGGACTATAGTTGGAGACCGTAGTCTGGAGGTAGGATGAACACCTGAACCTTTCTTACCTGGAGGCCTTGCCTCCTTAACAGTATTTGTAACACTATCTGCTCACCTGTTGAATATGCGAAGCTGGCTTCAACACGGTAGGAACAGCTCCTGGCGTCAGGAGCAACTTCGAGGCGAACCCGGCGTTGTACCTGGCCTGATTCCCGATGCAGTCCGGCGAGAAGTGGGCAGTGCAGAGACGCAGGTGCTGGCTGACGTTCTCTGGCACTTCGTTGGAAAATATGAAGTTGACCCACTCCCGGCGCAAAGCTGTGTCCCGTGGAAGGGTGTGCATGGACACGTTAGAGGCAGTGCAGCCTGCCACTGCACAGGTGAAATGAACTTTGCTCATAATGAGAGGGAGAGACAGAAAGAGCAAGAGACGAAGGGGGAGAGAGTGAGGGAGGGAGACAGAGAGAGAGAGAGAGAGAGAGAGAGAGAGAGAGAGATGGACAGCGACTAAGGCAGAGCGAAAGACAGAGATGCAGGGAGCATGGCTCTTAAAAGTGCCTTTGGGTTTTGAGAATGTGAGTGAGTGAATGAATGAGTGAGTGATTGATGGATTGATAGTGTGTGACAGCTAACTTGAGTGTTGGAAATGTGTATTGAGCTGCAAAAAGAAGATATAAATATATTAATAAAGGCATAGCTCTTTTTGCCTCAATCTAGAAAATACATCATTAGTAACACATAAATGACATAACATTACCGGTAACGTTCTATCTATCTAGTACTAACCTAGCTAACGTTACTGCACAGGTCAAATGGGTTTTGAGCGGGAGAACAGGGCACTGACTTCTGTCAAGCTAGTCTAGCTTGCTGGATAAAGTTAATTATACAAACAGCTAACGTTTGCTTTTTAAAATTGTTGGTGATTTTAGCTAGCCAACTAGTTAATGTTAGTGCTATATAAACTAAAAATAAATCCGGTAACATTAGGTTAACGTTAAAGTCATCTATTGAGAGCTAGCTAGCTAACCTAACTTTACATATATATCTAGCTAGCTAACTCAGCTAGCTAACATGCTGGATAAAGACAGCTAACGTTATCCAAGAAATCGTTGGTAATTTTAGCTATTTATTGTTAGTTTATCTAGATAGCTAGCGTTTGATAAACGAACAACAAATCCGGTGACGTCAGCAATGACACAGTAAGTTAGTTTGCTTGCTAGCTAAGGTTAGCTAACTTATCAGGCATGGGGATCATGATAAAAAATCTTCCAATTTTTATGACAACTACAAACATACTTAGAAAACGCATGTAACAATATATTACAATGAGAATATAAATGGGTTGTTATACGTCATCATTGGTGAGACAGTAATCAATCATGCAGAACATTAGAAAAGTAGTGGGGCTGCTTACCGTGCTCGATAGAAGGTGGAATGGCGCAAAGCAGGAGGTGTGTCCAGTCCCTACAGTCTCTGGCCCAGTCAGATTTCTTTACGGGGCGTGGACAGGGGAGTGGTTATCCTCGTGTGACGCACTACGACGAGAACATTCTCAACCGGTTGAACCGGACGATAAATTTAACACGCCTACTTACTTCTCCAAACTAAAAAACTGACATACTTAATACTGTACTTGCATCGTGTTTCTTCAATGCCTCTTGTTAAAATAGCATATAAAAACCTAGAAAGTGTGACCAATCACCATGTTAATCCTTTAAATGAAACACTTTTTCCAAAACCACGAAATATTCTAAAAAAAAATTCCGCAGCTTCTCCTGGCTGGCTCTGGCTCACACTACCCGCTTTGCCTTGCTCATTTAAATATATAATGACCTGTAGCTGCGATAGGCTCCAGATTTTCGCTCACCTATCCACACACAGGCGGCGTGAGAAAAGTTTCTCGGCTACAGCGCGTTAGCTTGCATTACGTTGTGTACAACAGCCTATATCCTTTCCTTTTCGCTAAATTGGATTTCCTTGATACCGGCACCGACTGGAAATATTACTTGGATTAACATTCTCATGATAATTTATGGATGCACAACTCGATCCACCCAACACTTCAGTACAAAGGGAAATAAGTTTCCATGTCCACACCTGCCCTGTATTGCCGAGAAAAAAACAAAATCGCCACTGTTACACCTCAAATTCATCGTAAATTTATAGGTAAAACCCAGATACTTACAGACTGGACGTTTGCAGTAGGTTCGCGAACAGGTTTTAGCAGTAACTTCGAGGCAAACCCAGCGCTGTAGTCTACTCCCTCTCGTTTAAAATATTGCTCGCGGAGAAATGTCCTGAGCAAACAAACGCATGTTTGCTAAGCTGAGCAGGGGATCTTGTACTAAAAATAAACCGAAGCTGCTGATTTTGGACGGCTGGATTCCGATGTAAAAATTTCGTTGTAAACTTACACTTACTTCTACAACTGAACAGCCTGCATTCTTCTTTGCGGCCAATATTATTCAGAGGATTCCCTCCGTGCCGTTGACGGTGTTTACATAAAAAGTGGGCGGTACCCACGTCTTTTTCTTTGAATTCTATGTATGGATCATAAAAGTTGTAATTAGGTGCATACCGCCATCTACTGTGCCGGAGTGTGCAGTATCACGACGACGTTAGTATTTAAATTCAATTCTCTAAGCCTATATATTTAGAAAACTAAACAGTGCCCTGTTTAATTTCCACTGCTTAACACCTGTGTCCAACCTTACCTTAAGACTCCACTCTCTTCCAAACTCACCTGCTTTAGAACAAAAACTTTCCTCTTTCCTCGCCCTATTGATTTTACTGCATTGTAACAATGCACACTTCACATTTTCTTACATACTGTATACTTCACATAGGCCTAATATTTATCGGAATCTCTCTTACCCACAATATGCAAAGTCGACTTCAGTCCTACGTGTCCAAACCTTAGACGAGAAAAAAACCACCTCGGTCTCCAAAACCTTCCATTAAAAATGTTCACGTGGGCAGACTGTTGTAAAAGTGGAATGTAGTATGTACTCGGTCGCTCCCTGCACTTGGAACTGTACTTCCCTCTTGGGTTTTCAACACACTTGTTCCTGGTTATGGTTATACAATTTGTTGTACGTCGCTCTGGTTAAGAGCGTCTGCCAAATGCCTGTAATGTAATGTAATATAATGCTTTGTTATCCATATCCTGGCCATGGAGAGCCGCTGCCTTTCGTTTTTATTCAGTAGTTACTCAGTAGCACAGCAATTTATCAGATAAAGTACCTCTCCAGATATATTTTAAAACCTTTAAAAATATTCTATATTGAATAATTTTCTAAATATATATTTTTTCCACCAAAAGTGTCCAATAAGCTACTGAAAATGGCTTGATAGCGTCTATACACATTTACCCTCATTGAGAATGTCAGAATCTATGAATATGCTAATTTGCATCGTTACACTTTGTAGCCTAGATTTCCGTAGGCTACTATTGTATACACACCGATCGCAACCAGTCAATGAGAATTTACTTAGCAAGGAGCTACAAAAGATACATAGGAAAAGTGTAAGCAGCGAAAGTTGCCTTTTCTGACATCGGTCAATAAAATAGATAAATGCTTACGTGTTGACTCCCGGTCGCGGCTGCTGTAATCCCGGGATACACGGTAGGCACAGCATCTGGATTCAGAATCAATTTCTTCGCGAAACCCATGGACTTCTGCATGAGGTTCTGGAAGCAGTCGTCAGTAAAATGCGCGCTACAGACACGGATTCCCTCTATGCTGTCAGGCACATGCACGCGATTCCTATAAACAAATGCCACCCATTTTTGTTTGAGAACGGGCTCCTTCGGTAACGAGTGGAACGAAGTCCCTGCCTCGGGATCGCACCCTAAAACTGCGCAGTCTGCCATGTTCAACTCACAACCGGTGACGTCACTAACTGGGCCGCTTTCTGCGCGCAAAGGTACCAGTTTACTACGTCGCTCTCCTGTGATTTGCATATGCCTTGCCTATTGGACCATGATAGGTTAGACACGTTTGTGACGTCACAAATTATGCTCATATGTGCACGTTATGTATGCATATGCATATTCTAGACAAGCGCGACTAACCAAAGCTTGTGAAGCCTTGGACCAGCCCCGGAAGTAAGCTTGTACTGTACATGTTGAGTGCAAAACATGGAGCTCCTATTGAATTGAACAGGGAATATCAGACCTTTGAAGGTAAAATAAAACTTCACTGATGGCATTCTGAAACTCGATTAACGGTCGTTGTGTTACTTTTGATCACTTCCAGAGGGGTGGATATTACATTAGCAGGTAAACGATGATTGGTTGAACCAAGCAAAGTCAGTCAGTATTCTATGTAAATTCTTTTTCCATTCAGAAGGGGGGATTTACGAAGATCTCAGCTCCATCTAAAACCTCATATCAAACAAATCTCAGTGTTCCACTACTGCAACAGACCCATGCAAAACACAAAAAATAACAGCTGGACAATTTTCTTATCTGTAAATTTTAGGTTTTATTATAATAAAAAGAAACTTTTTGTGTGTTTTTCTGGGATACAGTGTTCCTTGTAGATGAATCTTATTTGCAGAACTGAAGCTGACAGTCATGCTGGTGATGACAGAATGAAGAAAGACTCTGTGTGTGTGTGCACGTATGGTGTGTGTCTGTGTGTACATGTATGTGTACATGGATGTGTGTATGAGTGCGTGTGTGTGTGTGTATGTGCCCATGCTTGTCTGTGTGTGTGTGTTTCTGTATGCATGTGTTTATGGGTGTGTTGTATGTGTGTATGTAAGTGTGTGTTCACATGCATGTCTGTCTGTATACGTGTGTGTATGCATGTGTTTATGCGTGTGTATATGTGTGTGTGTGTGTGCACACGTGTGCGTGTTCTGACCATCCAGGTGACCAGTCACAGTTCTCCCACACACAGGTGGCTGTCTCAACACTGCCAAACATCTTTAGTGACCCAGACGCTCTCATTGCTTCCGGGTCAGTGACCCTTGAACCTGGCCACTGACCACACCCCCTTTCATTGCATCACTATACAACATTTATCCTATTTACAGTCAATCATTGAAAAAAATCACCTTTTCTCTCAGAGAAGATTAGTACATTTCAGTGACTAAGTCACATTAATGAGTAAGCAACTCCTAGGAGTTAGTCTTTAAATTTCTACAAATTTCTATGACTTTTTAAAGGCCAAAAGCCATGATTTACTGAAGAAATATTAAACTTCTCTACTTATAATAGTTAAACATGGTATTATATGTACCATCCAACATACAATTAATTTCAAATAAAAGACTTTGCATTAAAAAAGTGCTTTTCAGCATAATCTTTAAGTCATAAAATGATATGGTAAAATTTAAAATATATTAACCTTAATTTGTGTAAGCAGTAATGCATGAAACTAGTGTTGATCTCATAAAATAAAATTTAAAAAAAACAAAAACAAATTGCAGTGTAATTTACTTTTGGGGGCATGGAGCTCGGAGGAGGGGAGGGAATGTTAACTATATAAAATAACGCAAAAACCATGAAGGAAAGTCTTTTTGGAGCAGCACTGAGTCCTCAGAGGGGAGTGTCGTAGTAGTCTGCAGGCTGGTCAGTAGGGGGCGCTCTCTGCTGCTGCTGCTGCTGCTGTTGCTGCTGCTGCTGCTGCTGCTGCTGGTGCTGCTTCATCAGCTCCTTCACCTCCTCCTCCAGCTCTGGCGGGATGATGAACTGGTCGTCGGGGTCGGGCTGGGCCGGGGCGGCGAAGTAGCCCCCTTGCTTTTTGGCGGGGGCGTCGGCCGCCACCTCGATCAGGTTGTGGCTCTTCTCGGGCGGGGCCACCGAGCCGTTCCCCCGGCGCCTGCCCAGGGTGGCGGTGTTTCGGCCGCAGTCCCCTCCCCCTGCCCCGCCCCGGCCCTGCGGAGGACCGCACCCCCCACCGGCCCAGCCCCCGTCCGGCTCGCCTCCGCCGGCGCAGGGCTCCGCCCCCGCGTCGGGGGCCTCGGGGGTGGGGGGCGGCGGGGGCGGCAGGCAGGCCAGGGCGCGCTCGCGGGCGCGCAGGCAGTGGATGTCCACCTCCACCTCCACGCGGCTGCCGTTGGAGAAGACGCCGGCGATGGGCTCCTCGTCCTCGCTGTCCAGCCCGTTTTCGGAGAGCGCGCTGGAGAGCTGCCGGCGGAACGACCCGGCCAGGCAGACGGCGTGCAGCGCGCAGCAGCGCGGCTCCGAGGGCAGGAAGGCCCCGCCCCCGACTCCGCCCCCGCCCGAGGCCCCGCCCCCTGGGTGGGGCTCGTGCAGCAGGCCGCCCTGCGGCGGGTCGTCGGAGGCCGTGGAGCCCACCTCGCTGCTCATCTCCGAGGCCGAGACCTCGCTGCTGATCTCGCTGCAGGACGAGGGCATGGGCAGGGCGTCTGCGGCGGCGGCGGCGGCGTGGGGGGTGGGCCGCTCGCGGATCACCACGCTGAGGGGCGGGGCGAAGGGCCCGGGGCCCGGGCTGGGCGGCTGGCAGCAGCAGCAGCAGCAGTCCTCGCTCACGTTGAGCTGCACCACCACGGCGCTCAGGCTGTCGGTGCAGCCGTAGCCCTGCGCCAGCGTGCACAGCTTCTTGGCCGCCGCCAGCGCGTCCGGAACGTTCCGCACCGCCTCCACCGCCTCCCCGGGGGACACGCTGTCCCACAAGCCCCGGCTGCCCAGGATGAAGAACTCGTCCTGCGGCGTGAGGGCGACCGTCTGCACGTGGGGGCGCGGGATCACCGACGGGTACAGGAAGGAGTATCCCATGATCCTCGTGGAGTCCGTCACGCCGTTCACTTTGTTGTCCTGTGAGGTTCAGGAGGGAGACGGATCATCAGTGAGACAGGGAGTCCCACCCCCTCTCCCTCAATAACTCCACCCCCTCTCCCTCAATAACTCCACCCCCTCTCTCTCAATAACCCCACCCCCTCTCCCTCAATAACTCCACCCCCTCTCCCTCAATAACTCCACCCCCTATCTCTCTAACCCCACCCCTCTCCCTCAATAACTCCACCCCCTCTCCCTCAATAACTCCACCCCTCTCCTCAATAACTCCACCCCCTATCTCTCTAACTCCCACCCCCTCTCTTCTAACCCCACCCACTCTCTAACTCCCACCCCCTCTCTCTCTAACCCCACACCCTCTCCCTCAATAACTCCACCCCTCTCCCTCAATAACTCCACCCCCTCTCCCTCTAACCCCACCCACTCTCTCTCTAACTCCCACCCCCTCTCCTCAACCCCACCCCGTCTCCCTCAATAACTCAACCCCTCTCCCTCAATAACTCCACCCCCTCCCTCAATAACTCCACCCACTCTCTCTCTAACCCCACCCACTCTCTCTCTAACTCCCACCC